>NC_080200.1:35119947-35142447 GCF_030028045.1 Hippopotamus amphibius kiboko | reverse complement strand
GGCCGCCGAGCGACCCTCGCGCCGCGGGCTCCCCGAGAGCCGGGCCGCCGAGCGGCCTGCAGGCCGCGGGCTGCCGGCCGCCGAGCGCCCCTCGGGCTGCGGGCGCCCGGGACCCGGGCCGCCGAGCGGCCTGCAGGCTCCGTGGCCGCCGGCCGCCGAGCGACCCTCGGGCCGCGCGCGCCCGAGACCCGGGCCGCCGGCCGCCGAGCGACCCTCGGGCCGCGCGCGCCCGAGACCATGCCCGCCGGCCGCCGAGCGACCCTCGGGCCGCGGGCGCCCGAGACCCGGGCCGCCGGCCGCCGAGCGACCCTCGGGCCGCGCGCGCCCGAGACCATGCCCGCCGGCCACCGAGCGCCCCTCGCGATGCGGGCGCCCGGGACCCGGGCCGCCGAGCGGCCTGCAGGCTCTGTGGCCGCGGGCCGCCGAGCGACCCTCGGGCCGCCGGTCGACTTGCAGGCAGGTCGACCAGCCGGCCGCGGGCCGCCGAGCGCCCCTCGGGCTGCGGGCGCCCGGGACCCGGGCCGCCGAGCGACCTGCAGGCTCCGTGGCCGCGGGCCGCCGAGCGACCCTCGCGCCGCGGGCTCCCCGAGAGCCGGGCCGCCGAGCGGCCTGCAGGCCGCGGGCTGCCGGCCGCCGAGCGCCCCTCGGGCTGCGGGCGCCCGGGACCCGGGCCGCCGAGCGGCCTGCAGGCTCCGTGGCCGCCGGCCGCCGAGCGACCCTCGGGCCGCGCGCGCCCGAGACCCGGGCCGCCGGCCGCCGAGCGACCCTCGGGCCGCGCGCGCCCGAGACCATGCCCGCCGGCCGCCGAGCGACCCTCGGGCCGCGCGCGCCCGAGACCATGCCCGCCGGCCGCCGAGCGACCCTCGGGCCGCGCGCGCCCGAGACCATGCCCGCCGGCCGCCGAGCGACCCTCGGGCCGCGCGCGCCCGGGACCCGGGCCGCCGGCCGCCGAGCGACCCTCGGGCCGCGCGCGCCCGGGACCCGGCCCGCCGGCCGCCGAGCGACCCTCGGGCCGCGGGCGCCCGGGACCCGGCCCGCCGGCCGCCGAGCGACCCTCGGGCCGCGCGCGCCCGGGACCCGGGCCGCCGGCCGCCGAGCGACCCTCGGGCCGCGCGCGCCCGAGACCATGCCCGCCGGCCGCCGAGCGACCCTCGGGCCGCGCGCGCCCGAGACCATGCCCGCCGGCCGCCGAGCGACCCTCGGGCCGCGGGCGCCCAGAGACCCGGCCCGCCGGCCGCCGAGCGACAGCACGCGCGGACTCGGGCTGCGCAGCCCCGGGCTGCCGGTGGACCCGCGGCCGCCGCTTGACCCGTGTATGCTTGCTGTTCATCTCCTAGAGATTCCTGCACCAAGCTGATTGAATGAGGAACATGGAAGCACTGTATATAGGCTTTGCATTTTTCTCTTCGTTTCCTGTACTTTGCCTTCGTTTCCTTTGCGTGTGCTCTATTTTATTGTACATGTTATATTGCTTGTTATTTTTTTATTCATTTAAGGTAGGACCGCTTTTATGCGTTTCTACACCTCCCCGCCCCCCCCCCCCCCCCCCCGCCCCGCGTCTCCCTCCTCTGGTGCCCGCCCCAAATGAGGTCGCATCATCTTTCATAGTGTACATCCTGGGCCAGCATAAGCTTTCCAAGAATAAAATGCCCCCCCGCCTTTCCTTCCCAAGGACACCACGAACACCTCCTGTCCTGTGCAGTGCTTTTTCACCCACCGCCAGCAGAGGGCCCTCTCTGACAGACCCAGGAACTCCCCTGCTCCGAGTCATCCAGGAGAGGCTGTTCCGTTCTGTGTGAAACGGGTGGGGTGGGCTGATGAGACATCATTGCTTAGAAGGCCATCGGGTTCACCGGTTCGGTGGCAAGAGAGAACATCCTCATCCTCCTTGAGGTTGACTCGGAAGGTCTTCGGGCCCGCAGGACACCGCCCCCAAATGGGCCTCCGTGGCATAGGGAGATTTTGCCATGCGAGGTGACAACAGGAGGGGAACACGGACCCTCCTTTCCTTCTCCCGTCTGAAAGCAGGAAGAAAATCTCTCACGGGAACAGGGTGGTGGAGGGGGCGGCCGGGAGGTGTAGAGATGAGGACTGACTGCTTTCCTGTCTTAAGAAATCACGAATCATCCAAGTGGGACCGCTCATAACACACAGAGGACAGAAGTGTGGACGAGATGAGGAGAATGTGTAAGGGAACGTCTTCCACAAGAACTCTTTTCCATAGGCCGACTTCAAGACTTTCCAACATCTCTAGGTTTAGGGGTGGACTGAGTGCCATGAAAGAATGGACATTCAGCAGCCTGTCTACATCATCTCCAAAGAAGGGAAAATGCTGAAACGTCCCTAGCTCCACAAGCCTAAGGGTCTCCCTGCTCCGGAGAGTTGGAGCATATGCGTGCTTCCATGCCTACACAGATCTTGCGCTTTAGGGAAACCACAAACTAGGCAGGAGCCTGGACTTCTACAAGGCAGTCCATGTTCACACGGGTCACTGTGGTTGGCTTCCTTACTTTCATTGGATTGGATTGGGGTGGGGTGGGGTGGGGTGGGGTGGGGTGGGGTGGGGTGGGGGGCGGGGGGGGGCGGTGACAAATGTCCAAGGATGAGGCATCCTAAAGAAGGAACGTGTGTGGTCCAAGCTACCCGAGGTCGCCATCCTCATTGTAGGAAGAGGACCTCTTTGGGGAGTGTGGGGAGGGGGGAGGCAAGGTAGAAGGTATGCAGATAAGGTTTGGGGGAGGGAAAAAAAGACATTTCGGTCCTAAAGCTAGTCATTTCGAAATGGGAAACAAAGGACACAAGGGAAAAGCTAAAACTGGGCACAGGCGATTGGAAAAGGTTTCTGAGGAGAAGAATCTTCGGAAAGGAATGGGAACCGTGGTCAGGACTGCTTAAGATGAGGATGGATTCAAGGACACACATGAGTGTTCGTATCAACAGGAAACCAGTGCAAAACTAGAATTCAGTTTTCTGTCTCTCGGTGAAAAAGGCCAACTTTGGGCTCGGGCTTGGGTGTTTCTTCTATTGCTCTGCTCTCTCCGTCATGAGAGAGAAAGCTTTCCTTCCTTTTTCCGGAAGGAAGGAAGGAAGGAAGGAAGGAAGGAAGGAAGGCAGGCAGGCAGGCAGGCAGGCAGGCTTATGTCTTCTAAAAATCATCACTTCTTTTCTAGGTTACCTTTATCAGGTCTTGGGGGACTCACGTGGACTTAGTCCTCTTGATATTCAAAGAGCCAGGGTTGGCTCACAAGGAAAGAGGCGTCTCTCTTTGCCTAGCAAGTCTTTCCCTGGGATGTGGGTGACGTGGCTAAGGAGGCACTGTTCCCCAGTGACCTATCTAACTGTTTTACACTCGTTGGGGTATTTTGGACACATTTGCCCCCAAACCGAATGACACATGAAGTCTTTTGCACTTAGAATGCATGTTGAGAGAGGATCCAAGAGGAGAGGGCCTAGCTCAAGAATGTGTTCTCTCTCCTTCGAAAGCAGAGCCATGAAACGGAGTAGGCTTCCTGGAGAGGTTTCCTGACATGGGAAGCATTGTCGAAGAGGAAGGAACGTGAAGCCTTCTTTGGCTTGTGTCTATACACGGGTGTGTTCCAACTGCTCTGGAAATGATGGGATCCTTCTTCTCTGCCCTGGCATACAGGGTTTTCGGTCGTCCAAATGGAGGCTCACACGACAGGGACTGAGCCCAGTATCAAGGAGATATTCCACCCGAGTTTCATGCCGAGGCGGCAACAACAGCCTCTTGAAAGATGATGGGGGGTGGGGGGGGGCCACACGTGGATCAATTCCATTCTGTCCATTCAACAGAGGGTCGGGGCTACAGCAGACCCCAGAGAGGGACAGCAGACCCCAGAGAGGGGCAGCAGCCCGGCCGGCCACTGGGTCTCCATGTCTCAGGCTTCCTGGGGAACCTCACCCCCCCCCCCAGGTCCCCGCCGCCCCCCGCATTCCGCCACCCACCTTGGTGCATTTCGAATGGCTCCAATTGTAAATAGATGCTGGTGGGAAGATTTCTACAGGTTACCTGCAATGGCTGACCTGTCATGCTTGTCACCCTGGGGGAAAACAATTCTCTTTGTCCCCAGAGGCGTCAGACCTCCTCTCTCAGGAACCCCTGAGCCCCGGCCACTGGACTTCACTCCACTGGCACGTAGTAAGGGTCATCCAAACGTTCCTGTGACGGTGAGTATGGTTTCCATGTGGGTTGAAGCCTTCCCTTGCTGCAAGCCTTCTGTCCTCACCATGGCATAGAGACGGTTAAAAAAAAAATTGTGTTTGCCACTTTGGGTATACCTTCCACAGCCTGCAGTGATCAAGGCACCCACTTCGCTGGGCAAGTCCTATGAGCCTTCACAAAAGCTCTTGCAAACTTCTTGGGACCATCACTTTTCCAGTCACGCTCAATCATCAGGCAAGATTGACAGGGCCGATGGGAAAACTGGACTCCGAGAAGAACGAGTGACCTACGTGGGGCTGAATGAACTGAGGACTAGGATGATAGTGTGTGTATGACTACTTGTCTACAATAGGACTGATTGGGGAAGCCGCTGGGGGCGGGGGGGGGGCAGGGTGCGGATACCTTAGGAGCTTGGGATGAACATATACACATTCCTATACGTAAAGTGGATAATCAACAAGCTCTTACGACTTGGCACAGGAAACTATACTCAATACTTTGTAATAACCTGTAAGAGAAAAAAAATCTGAAACAGAATCTATATCTATCTATCTATCTACCTATCTTTCTATCTAAATCACTGTGCTGTACACCTGAAACTGCACGACATTATAAATGCTTCCATTATTTCAAACAGAAAAGAATCTCCTAACCTGAGTGAGAGAGAGAGAGAGAGAACAGGACGGATTGTGAAATCTTTTCTTTTCCAGCTACAAGGGAAAATGAAAACAAACAAAACCCAATTTATTTTAAAAGTTGGACATCCATTTGGTGACTTGTACCCTTGTCAGCAAAATGGAATCACTTCTCTTTTTCTCCCTACCTGCTCCGTCCAGAATTCAGAAACTCTCCGTGAGGCTCCTTATTTCTTTGGCAAGAGAGTCACTTGCACGCGTTCCTTAGAGGCCCACGTTACGTTTCCATAAAACGGGAATACACACTTGTGGATATGAGATTCTGGTGCTATTCATTTTCCTTAGGGTGTTGCTTTTCACCTGAAAACCGGACTGGATCCTGAAGTCTTTCAAGTTGCCCCCAATATCTGGCTACAACTCTCTCCATGAATGTTTCCCACTTTCGCCCACCCTTTTGACTTGGCATCACTGACAACGAAAACGGCCCTTTGCCTGAAGCCCTACAGACCGAAGCTGGAGGACTTGGTGAAAACTTTAGAGACATGGCCACCACAGCTCCTGTGGAAACCATCCTGGTGCCTGTTTCTGTGAGAGCCACTCTGAAAGTCGAACCAAACACCCGACATCATCACAGCCATTTCAAACTGCTAAAGTTGCTTCCACCCTAACATCTACAAATCTTCTTCACTGACACCGCCCCCCACACGCTCCCCCCCCCCCCCCACTGGTTTATAATCGGCTCCAGTGATGGACCTTTGTCTTCCTTTGGTTTCCATACAAGTGCCTCTTAGGAAATAACCTGATTGCTTGCACCACAGGCCTAGTTTTTGGGAGCCCATCAACATCACTGCCTCCTGAGAGGAGATATGATAACTGTTTCACAGAACCGACCTGTTCTCAGAACTCAGAAACAGTTTCCATGAAATGGAGGCCTCTACTAACCTATTTTCTCCCTTTCCCTCCCTCCCCGCCTCCCTCCCTCCCTCCATCTCCCTCTCCCTCACACACACACACACACACACACACACACACACACACACACACACACACACACACACAGTCACCAGGTCAGCTTTCAATATGTTCAGAGTAGGCCGCCCCAAAATGTGTCTCCTTGAATTCAAGTCGCTTAAGAACTGGACAGCACAAGACCGGACATTCTGGCCCTCCTTTCTGTCCTCCCACAGCAGAGCACGATCTCAAGTTAAGACGTTTGCTTCCACGCATGTCCGTGATTCTCAAATGGTTTAGTGGGGTTTCCTGGGTTAGGAAAAAGAGGGGACTCCTATTTGCCTGAGACAAGGAGAAGTTCTCACACAACCTTCACCCATCCCTCCCTCCCTCCCTCCCTCCCTCCCTCCCTCCCTGCAGTTTGGAGGGGGCAGCCTAAGGGTGGGGAAATTGGGGAAGGAAAAAAAAAAGCCGTTCGATAAAGGGGAGCTCGAGGCAAAGTCAAAGGCTCCCGATCTGACCGGAGAGCATTCTGCATTTGAATGAAGCGATTGAACAAGGCCCTGCGGAATGAAGCGTCCGGACTTCCCCTCCCCCTCTCCCGGCAACTATCAGCCCTGGCGACTTGGGAAGGAGCGAGCGGTGGAGAAGCGGGCGGGGGCGGGGGCGGGGGCGGGGGCGGGGGCGGGACCAACAGACAATAGCCGCTGCCTGCCTGCCTGCCTGCCGGGCTGAGGCCTGAGGGCTGCGGGCCACGCTGGTTTCTGCAACTCAATCCCTTCCAGGAAGCACCTGTGATGACTGCTTGGCAGGGAATGGTCAAAGCTGAACTCTCTTGGCCTATTTCTGAAAAAGGCCTGAGTCTCAGCTACGACAGATTTTCTGGATTTCTTGGCCCATGCGCAGACCCGCACCCTCCCATCCTGTCAGATCCTTTGTACCCACACCTCCCCTGGGAGAGTTCGTTGGCCTCGTCTGGAACATGAACAAGCAAAACCAAACATAGTGTGACATGATGTATTGGTCTTTATTGAAAAGAAACGTGCTCCTCTCGCACACCTGAGGGCAGGAAGCAAAGGCACGTTCTCAGCAGGACGGGGGACAGGGAACCCGAACCCAGGCCGGTCAGCAGTGGCCCCCTGCCCCCCACCGCCCCGCCCTCCCCATCCCCGTCTCTCCCAGGCCCACGTGGGGCCTCCCTTCCCTGCCTCTCTCTGTGCCCCTCGTCTCCAGCTCCCCCAGCCCAGCTTCCGCACCCCCCCCCCCCCCCGGCCCCGGGAAGGGGAGGCATGTCTGTCCCAGCTCCAGTTCTGATATTTCACTTGTGAAACTTCCCTAGGCCCAGGTGCCAGCTTGCCGTCCTGCTGCTTCATGTCCGTCTCTATCAGCCATGCCCAAAGGGCACGGGAAATTATGGACAGCAAATAGCACACCTAGACGGTGTGTGCGTGGGGGGGGGGGTGTCCCTTCTCCAGGAAGCAGTGAGGGAACAAAAGGAGGCCTGGGGGAAGGAGTCCTGGGTGCCTATCATCGCGCCCCCGCCCCCCCACCGCCCCGCAGAGCACCATTCATTTCCATCTCCGCATCTGAAGGACACATAGTCCTGGTTGAAGCAACTTGATGAGGATTCCCCTCCTAACGACGTGACAGAACCTATGAAGAACTGCACTCCTTGAATCCATAAATGCTAACGGGATCCAAGGAGTTTTCCATCAATGGCAGAAAAAGAAATGGTCCTGAACATAATAACTGCCAAGTATTCCTCTAGACGGAGGCATCATTCACTTTTTCTTAACTTTTTTTCTTTTCATGTTTTACAATAAACTGTATATATTTAGAGTGTACAATTTGGTACCCCAATCTTCCAATTCATTCCCCCCCAACCCTCCCCGCTTTCCCCACTTGGTGTCCATATGTTTGTGCTCTACATCTGTGTCTCTCTTTCTGCCTTGCACACCAGTTGATGTGTACCATTTTTCTGCAGTCCACATATATGTGTGAATATACAATATTTGTTTTTCTCTTTCTGACTCACTCTCATTCACTTGTTAACAACAGTAACGATGACGACGACAAGGACAAGGATAAGGACCGGAAAAACAACAACAGAGAGAGCACTGGGCGAGTTTTCCACTTCTTAAAGGAAGGAGGCCGTGTTCCCAGGCAGGTTGGCTCAGCTGCACAGTTCCCTCCGGTGACTATTCCTGGGGGCACCGTCGAGGTGATGCACGAAACACACAGGAGGAGGCCTTCTTGAATGTCCTGCCCAGGAAATGGGGACATGATTCCAGCAGTGGCGATGGCTGCCCTTCTCTTTAGGGTGACACACGGGCCTGATGGCACCGGGCAAACCCTCCCCTCCCTCCCTCCCTCCCTCCCTCCCTCCCACCTACCTTCCTTCCTTCCTTCCTTCCTTCCTTCCTTCCTTCCTTCCTTCCTTCTTGAGGCTCTTGGCCTCCCCACTGAAAGGAAGAGCCCAGGGCCCAGCAGCAAAGACCTTCTGCTGATCCTTGCCAGGGGGCTCTCATTTTACACACTTGAATAGGATCAGTAGACACCGTCATCTCATGAGAAGCAGAAAATATCATCTAAAAGCCTACTTTCCTGGTGTCTCAGCGTCCAGGGCTCCTCCTTCTCAGGGATCTTGTGCTCTGTAGGGATAATTCACATGCTGGGGGAGTAGGTTCCCAATAGCATCTTATGAAATGGATTACAGGATGTCTTCCTTTGAAAAAGATAAAGATTATTTGGGAAAGTTATTCATATGAAGCACATGGATGATATCCTCTCTGATCTATATATTAGAGTTGACCGTTGAACAACCAACATGGGGGATTAGGGGGGCCGACCCCACACACACCATTGAGAACCCATGCATAACTTCACAGTCCAAGCTCTGTATCGGGGCTTCCACCTCTGGGTACTCAGCAACCAGAGATCCTGCAGTGCCATAGTGCACAGCTATGGAAAACATCCCCTTATGAGTCACACACACACACACACACACACACACACACACACACACACACACACACACGCGCGCGCGCGCGCGCACGTGCTCGAGCGCAGACATCTCAACTTTGTTACCCAAACGTTAGTGGTGTTCGAATAATCTTAGAAGTGATGACTGCTGTCTGATGAAATCAATGGATCCATCAATCAATCTATGACACTACACTTTGTATTTCCTAGTCTCAAAATTATTTGGAATTTGGCTCCTTAGAAGTTTAGCTTGGTCCTTCAAGGACAGTGTCAGTTGGAGAGAAAATAACATTTCTTCAAATCATGGAAGTGAAATAGTCCTGGACGCTTATGTGAAACATTAACATAATTTTTCTTCTTTATTTTATAAGATAACTGGAATTAGGAAGAAAATCTCCTCGTGAAAAACCAGGTGCTACCTTTCCTTGACTGATGATCGAAGAGGAGAAAGCATTTTCTGGGCCCATGCAACTTGAGAGAAGTTCTAACTTTTCTGGAAAAGAAAGATTCCCACCCTCCCCTTGCTCGGCCATGCTAGAAACCTTCCCCTGCCCCAAACTCTGACGTGTCCCCTTGTTTGGCCTCACTGTGTGTCGTCCGTGGGCACGGGAACACACTTGCGTTCCGTAACAGGAGAGCCTATGGAGAAAAGATCTCTGCCCACTTTCATGGGATCTGCATTGCTGGCTAGGTAAACCTAAGACATCAAAAGAAGTGCCTTGGAACACATGCTCCTTCCACACTGGTCACCTCATAGGATTCCTAAATGACTCTGGTTCAGCACTCACTCGACTTGGCTGTGTTTCTGTGCTTCCTGACCTAAAGGATCTATCTGGATATGCCACCCGATAGAAGCTGAAATAAATTCACTTTGGACGTGTGTGAATGCCGTTCATACAGAGAGTGGGGACTGCAGGGAGCTCTTGTGGATAAAGAAAAATGGGGGAACACATGTAGGCGACAGCACATAAAGTATAGAAAGATACACGAAGGTTTCCTTCGTTCGCGGGTTGGGAAGGGGGAACGACAGAACATTCCCTGCTTCTACTCTACGCACGCACGCAGGCAGGCAGGCAGGCAGGCAGGCAGGCAGGCAGGCAGGCACCGGAGTGGGGTGGGGTGGGGGGAGCTGGCTCCTTACCCCACCCACCAGGGACGCGTGCGCGTTTAAAGAGACCAGGAGGAACGTGGTGGCGGTGGCGATGAGGAAGGAGGACCACGTTCAAGGTGTGGATTTGCGGTGAGGGCTACGTGAGGTGACTAAGAACTCGGTGCAGTGAGCGGCCCATACAAGGACAGAAGCGATGGTCCCCTAATGCTTGCAGGGCCTGGCCAGGAGCATGAACGGGCGCCCGTGTCCCCAGGTTGGCATCATGACACTAGTTCATCCCTGTGAAACAGGATGTGTTTTCTGTGTTCTCCTGTCTTGACAAACACACGTCTTTACCTGTGTCTCCGTACAACGACGGTCTCTGCGTGACAGTCGGCAGAACATCCCCAGGGACAATTATCACAGAGACCTGAGGTTCTGCTTGGCTGGCAATGCTTGTGTGAATACTGCAGTGAGATACAGACAGACAGACAGACAGACAGACAGACACACACACACACACACACACACACACACACACACACACACACCCCTACGTATAATTATGTGTATTTAATATGATATCTGTATTGATTTTCTGTCTCAGATGACGAATGATGCTGTCAGCCTCATGATTTTCACACAGGGTTTCTGTGTGTGTCCTACTGTCGGGACAACATAGCCGGTCTGTGTCATGGAAGCAGAGACACCGTGGGAGTCACAGGAATGAAGACCTCGTTCTAGGAACTGGACCTTCCAGAGGCCTGGGAGCAGCTGGGCAGGGCAGGGCTGGGCTGGGCTGCGGAGGAGGGGAGGGGAGGGAAGGCTGTGGCTCTCAGTCCTCTGAGTGCCCGGTGGCAGTGGCGGAGGTGGCAGTGCCGATGGAGCTGTCAGCGCCCACAGGGAAAGGTAGCCACCGATGTGCGGGGCCACAGGGGAGACATGGAGAGACTCGGGGGAAGGCACAGCTGTCCCTCGGTGGATCTGCGGCCAGGCAGCCAGGAGTGGCCTGGGCCACTGTCGTCCAGGGGGCACCAGCTGGGAACACTAGCCAGACGCAGGGCGGCGGGGGTGGGTGGGTGTGTGTGTGTGTGTGTGTGTATGTGTGGATGGACAGCCTTCCACCCTGCACCTCTGTGCCCACCTGTCACCGTGTGGGATGGCGACAGCCTGCAGAGAGCCTTGGCTGTGGCTTCACTTCCAATGCCTACATCCCATCCAGCGTTCTCTTCGCACCAGCCCTACCCTGGGGTCGCACGGGGAGGGGGAGACTCAGAAAGGCGGTTCCCAGGCTGCCCCCGCATGGAAGTCACATGAGCCTCCGGACATGGCCGTGCCACGTCAAACACGCGTCTGGAGGTAGGTCAGACTTTACATTGTGTTACGGTTTGTTTTCTTGGGAGAAGTTGTGTCTCTTAGGCCAGGAGCAACTGGAATTGTCGGTCAAAGTCCTCAGGCAGCCCTTTGACTTGGAGGCCGAGCACAAGTTTGACACGGTATGTTTCCGGTGACATGGAATTGCAGATGGCCCACGAAGCATGCTCTCGGCAATACTGCCAAGCCTGTGGTCTCACAGGGGACGGTCTCCTCGACCGAGATGTCACCATCTCGGGAGTCCGCACCTGGAGCGACACGGTGACCTCAGGACGGGCGCCCTGTCTGTGCGCCCCATCCGGATGCGCGTGGACGGGAATGGAGCAGCTCTGGGAACGGTGGACGATGCCAGCTCTTGTTCTTCTGCTCTGCTGCCTGCCGTGCACGGCTGTGGAGAGGGACGCGCCGCTGTGGAGAGGGATGAGCCGAGTCCAGTGTCTCTGAACCCACCCCAGGCAAAGAGGAGCAGGACAGTGGGTGTGGGCCCTCCCTCGTGTGTGGCCAGGATCCTGTGCGGGGGGAGAGTCCCTGGCCCTCCCGCTGAGAGGAAGGTGCGAGAGGTGGATCGGCGGCGGCGTCTTTCCTCGGGGCCCCAGAGCTTCTGCGGCTCCGATCTCCCCTCTTCACAGTTCTAGTTGGCGCCCGCCCCAGCACAAACCTACCTGAGAGCTTCCCTGGTATCCGGAAGCGATGGCTTTGTGTTTTGAGGACGCAAGGGGAGAAAGAGCTGAGCAAAGCTTTTCCCTGGAACCTGAGTGTCTATGGGTGTGTCTGGCCCATCACCAGCGAGCGTGCTGAGTGCCACTTCCTGAGGGCAGGTGCTCTTTAAGGAAAGTATGGCTTCGTATCTTTGTGACACGCAGGCCCTTCTAGAATGTGGAGCGAGTTTCTCAAGAATCCCAGCAGAATCCCAGGTGCTGTGGAGGCTAGGGCCTCAAAGGTCCGGCTCCATCCCCTCTCTCCATCCTGGCCTGGCCTGGCCTGGCTGGGCCCCTAAGGACCCTGCTGGCCTCTAGAGTGGCCCCTGCTTCTCGGTTGGTTTCCACGCTGCTGCTCACAGAGCCATCTTCTCCAAAGGCAGCCGACCGCCGTATTCCTTCCGTGGAGGCCTGGCACGGCTCTCCTCGGCTTGGATGATAGCATGAGAGGACTGACAAGCTGGGTCCTTCCTCCAGGGCTGACCTTTTACAAACTCCGCCTTGAAGAGGGGTAAAGTCAGCATGTCATTCTCACGTGTAAGATGGGACCCGAGGGGCCCGTTCCTAGCTCTACCACTTGGGAGAGTGGGGGACTCTTCCGTCAAGGAAACGGAGAGCTCATACTTGATGGTGCGGTTGTCAGAAGCCTTTTTCTAAGCCTCCCCTGGCCCCACCGTGTCAGAAAGACGTGTCCCTCCACCTGCCAGGGACTTGATGAAGGAGAGTCACTCTGGTAGAAGTACCCGAAGCTCGAGGACTTCACTGCCGTCTCCCTTTCTCTGGCACGGGCCCGCCCCTGGAGGAGCCCTGTCTTCACCTGGCCGTGACGGCACCGCTCAGGGGAGCTGGAGACAGGACCCCAATGAGGGCAGGTGGATGGGAGCCTGTTCAAAATGACCTACACACCCAATCTGCCGTAGACATGGTCCACAGATCGTGGACGTGCCTGTGCCCCCGAAGACATCCGTGTGGCCCCGGGCATCCGGCAGCCATCTTCTCCATGTTCTCCTGACCTGTGCTCTCGCTCTTTTCTCCGGAGCACTCGCCTGATGATTCGTGGGGGCATGAAACCCCAGCTGGCAGGAGCCAAATGATCTTCCCAACACAAGGGAAAAGAAGAGGTGGGGTCCCGCATCCATCCAATGTTTCTGTGCCTAAGAATGAGTTTCTAAGAAATCTCATCCTCCTTTAGCTCCCTTAACACCCCCCCCACCCCGGCGCCCGCCAGCCCGGGCCATAGTATAGTTACTTTCCCAGATTTCCTCCCTCTCCTCAGCAGAACCGAAGAGATTGTAGGTGTTGCCACTTCTCTGAGTCTTTCTTTGCTTTCTTAGGAGGGCTGCCCCATGTCACGTAAAACTTGGAAGACATACATGCGTGAGCATCTCTCCTTGTGATTCTAACCCAGGGAAGAGCATTTAAAACTCGAAAGGAGGCAAACTAGGGTTCAGGCACCCAGAGTTGAGCTGGGTGGCCACTGGGAAGAGAGTTCCAGACCCCTTCCTGTTTGGGGGAGGGGGAAATCTCCCCCTCTGCCCCTCTTGAGTCCTCGTGGCTGGACTCATCCTAACATGGACTCAAGGCGGATAGAGGAAGCGGGAGCGGGAACACGTGTTCGTTTGTTGTTGTTGTTGTTGTTTTACCTTCTAGCCGTGAGAAGTGGCTGAGGCGGGCAGCTTTTCGACTGTGTAGACCAAGGGACAGTACATGTGTGAGACAGGGATCAGACCGAGAGACTTAGCTTTCGGGTGCGCCCTGAGGGAAGGAAGAATCTAAACAGAGTTTGGGCTTGGGGGGGGTCCCTGAAAGAAGTCACAGTGTCTGTCTCCCTAGGCTTCTCGGCCCCAATGAATTCCCTACTTTGGGGATCGGAGCGTCCTCCTAACTCCAGGTGCAGATGCAGGGAGTGCGCCTTTCACCCGCGAGAGAGATGGATGTCTCGCTTTCAGGGAGACACAAAGAAGAGCCCGAGGGTCCCTCTTGTGTTGGCCGCCTGCTTGAGGTCACCGTCACGCCAAATGATCACTGTGCCACGGAGGTGCATTTTGGCGTGGCCTATCCTGGGCTCCACAGCCACCTCCCTGAGAACGGGTATGGTCAGAACCGTAGGAAGCTCAAGGGCGCCGCCAGCCGGTTTCAAAAACGTATCTGTCAGCACCTGCTGGCTGCAACCGCGAGGTTTGCAAGTGCCCTCCGCATAATTCTCCCCCTCCCCCGCAACGACGTCATCACTTCCAATCCTGGCGAACAATGTATGGAACCTTTGCTGGGGTTTTCGTTTGTTTCTCTTTTGTGGGGTTTCTCTCTCTCTCTCTCTCTCTCTCTCTCTCTCTCTCTCTCTCTCTGTCTCTCTGTCTCTGTCTCTGTCTCTGTCTCTGTCTCTGTCTCTGTCTCTGTCTCTGTCTCTGTCTCTCTCTGTCTCTCTCTCTCTGTCACACGCGCTCTGATGTTCGGGGCCTAATGGGAGAAATGAAATCAAGCGAGGGGTTTTGCCCTCAGGTTGCCTTGGTCTCGGGTTGACTTGTGTGCGCTGAGAAAGACGGCCTTTACTGAAGGCCCTGCGCAGACTTTTTGACACCCCCGATCCATGGAATCCTGAAGCTGTGGAACCTAGAAATCTTTCGGTCTCCTTTTGATTTGGAAATCTTCTCCTTGACAGAAAGAAGCCCATTTAAAAGAGAAAAAGAAAAAGTGGAACTGCATGAGCAGATCGGTTTTTAGATCTCAGCCGGGCGGCTGCCCGGTTCTCTGGGGAGAACTGTCTTCATCTTGCAAATCTGTACACACAGCCCACAGTGGCCTGGGATGGAGGCCAGTGGACTGGATTGGGCAGAACCTGAGACCAGAGGAAAGAGAAAAAAAATAAGAAAAATGGTGGTGGTGGTTGGGGGGAGGGGGAAGAGGTCTGCTTTGAAAAATAGGAACTGCTGGCAGGGCTCCCTCACCCCCACCCCCCCACCCCAAAGTAGGACTGTGTATCCAGGCGTAGAAATGATACTGCGCCAAGAAGGCAAGCGCTGTTGAGACTGCTGTTCCTATGATGTTACAAACCGAAAGCGATGCTTTCTGGTCGAGGCTCTCCATGACAATCTGCTAAGCAAATCACACGTTGGCTGTTTTGGACGTTCTCTGCAGTTTTCATTGGGAGTGAGGAAGAGCCGTTTGTACATGTTTTGATACAATGTTTTGAATGCTGTGGGACCATGGTATGTTTCCGCCGTGGATGAACAAGGTTGCCTTTTCCAGCTTCCGCTTGCATGGTCATTTCCTGGTCCTGACGACCCCCCCGCCCCAAGTGAGGGAGGCCTGTGTGTCTTTGTGTCCATTTAGAAGGGTTGGTGCTTGATGCCAGCATGATATCCAAATCTTGATTTTGGACTTACCAAACTACTGTTGGGAGTTTGTTTCTTGTCTTAATCTCCCTTAACTCTTGCAGTCACCTGAGTGTCCACTCTTGATTTCGCGTCTCTCTCTGCCTCTGTCTCTGTCTCTCTCGCTCTTTCCTTTTGTTGATTTCTTCAAGGCAAGCCATCTTTTTCCTCCTCCTCCTCCTCCTCCTCCTCCTCCTCCTCCTCCTCCTCCTCCTCCTCCTCCTCCTCCTCCTCCCCCCCTCCTCCTCCTCCCCCACCACCCTCCTCTTCCTCTTGCTCCTTTCTCTGCCCCCCTCCCCCCTCCCTCCCTCCTCCCCCCGCCCTTTTAAAATGGAAGTCTAACAGACTGACAAGAGTATATTGGTTTTCAGGTGTATACCCTAGCGAGTGGCTATGTTTACACATGGCCCAGGGATCTCCGTGATAAGTCTCGTTACTGTCTGTCACCATTCGATGTCATGACAGTAGGATGGACTCTATTCCGCCTGCTGTACATGACATCCTGCGAGTGAGTTGTTTATTTCATAACTAGAAGTGGGCACCGCTTCCTCTCCCTCACCTATTGCACTCGTCTCCCTCTTCCCCCCTCCCTCCCTCCTCTGGCCACCCCCCATTTGTTCCTTTTAGGTGTCGAGGAACCTGTTTGCGGTTCCTTCTTTGTGTTCATGTGTGTGTATTGCTGTGTACGTTCTTCACAGACATGATAGTCTCGCGACCTGAGGTATCTTGTGTAGCGCAATACCCTCTGGGTCTCTCCATGTTTCCGCGGATGGCAAGACCTCATTCCCTGGTAGGGTTGAGTCATAAACGCGCGCGCGCCTGTGTGTGACTAGGTAGAGACGTATGCACACAGAGAGCGCTATCGGTATGTCCCTAACTATGGCTACATAGGGATAGGTGTGGATACACATACACGTGTATGTATGTGTCACCCTCACCCCCTCGGTGGGCACGTAGTGGAGTTGCTGGGTCACGTGGTAGTTGTTGGTGCAGTGCTTTCAGGGACTTCTGTGCTGTTTTCCGTAGTGTCATCTGTTGTCGGGGAGCCATTCTGTCAGGCGCCAGGTGATATCTCTGAGTCCTCCAGCATGACATGGTGGTGGTCTCTCTCAGCGTGAAAAATAGGTGTCCCGTCAGGAGCCACTTTCCTCTGCCGTTTGGAACTTGCTGTCGCGATTCCAGATCCTGGGCCTGGCCGTGTATGCTTGTGCAGAGAAATGCCAGCGCTTTCTATCATACCCTCCATTTAAAAAAAAAAATGGTTCTGTATTTGATGGGCTGCGTTGGGTCTTT
Source organism: Hippopotamus amphibius kiboko (assembly GCF_030028045.1). Taxonomy (NCBI): domain Eukaryota; kingdom Metazoa; phylum Chordata; class Mammalia; order Artiodactyla; family Hippopotamidae; genus Hippopotamus; species Hippopotamus amphibius. The sequence goes on along the minus strand of NC_080200.1, from coordinate 35,125,870 downwards.
TTTTGCTGTGCGCGGGCTTTCTTTCCGTTGCGGTGAGTGGGGGCTCCCCTTCGTTGTGGTGCGCAGGCTCCTCATTGCCAGTGGCTTCTCTTGGTGCGGAGCACGGGCTCCAGGCACGGGGGCTTCAGGAGTTGCGGCACATGGGCTCAGTCGTTGTGCCTCACGGGCTTCGTTGCTCCGCGGCATGTGGGACCTTCCTGGAGCAGGGATCGAACCCGTGTCCCCTGCAGTGGCGGGCGGATTCTTAAGTAGTGCGCCAGCTAGGCAGCCCCAGTTGTTTCTTGTATTTCAGGGAAAGGTTTCCTTTGGCTTTTGGTTTTGTCCCCGCCCCCACCCCCCAAGAAAGGTACTGTTGGTTGCTTTGTTGACAGTGGAAAACTGTGTTGCGGTTGCTGTTGGAGTGGTGGGGGTCGTCGTCCTTGTTGCTTTGTTTCCTTTGTGGGCGTTGTTTTCTGTTGGTTTTTTCTGGCTTTGTTTCCTTGTGGATGAAAATGCCTGGTCTTGGTCTGCTCTGTTCAGGCCTCCTGCCCACTTTCCCCATCGGGTTGCTTGTTCTGGGGGGGCTGCGTTGCATGAGGCCTTGCCCTGTTTTGGACAGGAACCTCTTATGGGACATGCTTGAGGTTTTCAGATGCGTGTGTGTGTGTACGTGTACACGTGTGTGTGTCTGTACGTGTACACGTGTGCATACACGTACATGTGTGTGTGCCTTTACGTACTCCTTGAAGGGCCACAGCAGTCCCAGAGCTTGACTTTGACTTTTTGGTAGTTTGGCTTGGTTTGATTTTGGTGGGACGACAGGTCACTGTGAACCTTTACTGTAAATCTCTCTCTCACACGCACGCGCGCGCGCGCGCGCGCACACACACACGCACGCACGCACGCACGCACGCACGCACACTCACCACGTTGCATTGTGTAGATGTCCTGGAACGCGGTTTCTTTAGTGGATGGCTGTTGACTCGCTGCTCCCCGCCCCCCTGCCCCCGCCCGCCGGTGACTGTGGTCAGTCCATTTTGAAATCCACGTTCTGACCTCAAGGGCATGTTCCCCACCCACGCACCCATGTGTTCTCTTTGGACTTTGTCGCGGTCTGTGCGGAAATAGATGTTTGTTTCCATTTGTGTGGGGCCAGAGTGTATGTTTACTTTCGTTTCTAGCTTCCGGGCTCTGCGTATCAGCTTTCCAAAGCCCTTCCCCGTGCCAGAAGGGATGAGTTCCTGCGTCGTTCTCTGAGCGCTTGCCTGGTTTCGTTTCGCTGGTCCCCGCCTTCCCTCCCTCCCTCCCTCCCTCTCACCCTCCGGGGAGCTGGGGATCTCGCTTGTGGCACTGTGGGCGTCTCCGTGGAATTCCCCGCGCCCCCCCCCCCCCCATGGCCTGGAATCGCGTCCCCTTCCAGGCAGCCTCCCGGCGGCATCTTGCCAGCTACCCCCGCCCCCGTGTGCTGCCGGGGATCGGGACGCGCCGTGTCGTGTCGTGTCGTGTCGTGTCGGGCCGGGAGCTAGCTCCGAGGCGGACCCCTCGGGGCCGCGCGGGACGCCCGCCCCGCTCCGGGAGGAGCTCGGGCGTTTGGGCGGCCCGGCGCTCCGGCGTCCTCGGTGGCCGGCCGGCGACCGGGATCCGGCCCGGGGACGTTCGAGCCGGTTGTCGGGCGCCACCTGGCGGCCGCTTTTATATTGTCCCTTCCCTCCGGAGCTCCGGCGACCTTGTCGAGGGCTGTGACTCAGCCGCCGGGCCCGAAGCAGAGTTCCGGGAGGCGGGCGACGCTGGTGCTGGCAGCCCCGGTGGCGCCGAGGCGTAGGCGCCTCCTGCTGTCGCCTGAGATTGGGCCTGCAGATCTATGGGGCTGTGACTGCCGCCGCGCTCCCGAGCCGGGGCTGAGGGGCCGCCTGGCCGGGTCGACCAGCATGCGCCCGTGCCCCTCCGGCCGCGGGAACCCATGTCGGGTCGTGCCGCCGCGGTGGGAGAGGAGAGGGTCTGCCGCGCCCGGAGCGCCTGGGACTTGGTGGCCCGGCCTTCTCCTGGGCCGCCCTTGGGAGCGTTCGTTCCCCGACCCCCCCCACCTCCCTTTCCCGGTGCCCCCCGCGTCCCGCTCCGGAGGTGGGGACCGGCTCGGGCCGAGCGTTGAGGCCGGTGGAGGCCGCCACGGGCTCGGTGGTGGACGCGCGTGCGTCCCGGTCGTCAGATGCTTTCGGGCCGATGGTTTTCCGAGCCGGACTCCAGAGGTGAGGACCGGCCTGGGCCGCCAGCGGTGACCCGGAGAGGCTGGCCCGGGCCTGGGTGCGTTGCCCCGTGGGCTCCGGGCGTCTCCCTGGAGAAATGGGTTCAAGTCCCGATGGGTCCGGAGACGTGGACGGACCGGCCCCTGCTCGCGCAGGTGGCCGGCGAGGGTGCACCCGGCCTGTCAGCGTGCCCGCGTGGGTCCCGGTCGTCGGACGCGACTTTGTCTCCCCCCTCCGCTCTCCACCCCGAGTCCGGGCCGGGAGGTGGGGACTGGCGCGAGCCATACTGGGTGGCCCGGGGAGGGGCTCCCGGGCCCGGGCGTGGTCCCTCATGGGGCCCGCTCATCGGAGGCGGCTCGGAGGGGTGCTGTGTTTCTTTCTTGGAACCAAGTCCTGGCCCGGAGACTCGGATGGACCGGTGCCTGCCCGCGTGGGGGGACCGGGGAGGGCGTCCCCAGCCCGCTCCCTCTCCCCCGTGTCCCCGGCCCACTCTGCCACCCCTCCATCCCCGGGTCGACCAGGTGGCCCCGGGCGCTCCGGGGCAAGTGTGGATGGGGAAGTGTTGGGGGCAGGTGGCCGGACCGAGGTTCCGGGGGCCCCCGTGAACCTCGTGGGTGGGCCCCGCTGTCGGGCGCGATGATTTCTTCCGCCGGAAATGGGGCCTTTTTGCCACCAGATAGGTGCTGACACGGTGTTCTTCTGCGTCTGTCGCCGATAGACGCTGGGGCTCCGGACGCGGGCAGGACTCCGGGCTGGGGGCGGCTGTCTGACGCCCGGCTCGGTCCTTGCCGCTTGAGCTGCCCGCTTGGGCCTGCGCGCCGGCTCTTGCGTGCGCGTCCGGCTGCCCCGACCCGCGGTGCCGCCTCCGGCCTCTGGCTGAGCCCGAGGGCGGCGGGGCCAGGTGGCGTCGGGTGCTCGACCCTGTGCGCTGCCCCCGCTGCAGGCACCCGGTGGTGAGTGGCCGGCACGACCCCACCCCACAGGCTCTGTGCCCCGTGTCAGGCGTTCTCGTTCTGGGGTGGCTGGCTGCTCTTTGCCCGAGACGAAGGGGCGCCGGCGAGGCGGAAGCGGGCCTCCGTGTGACGGGTCTTCGCCGTGCCTCCCCTGCGGGCCTCCCCCGCCGTGGCTTTAGGCTGGGTGGGTCAACCGATTGATGTGGTGGTGCCACGCTCCGCTGGGCTGGGCCTAAGCCGTGCCAGACGAGGGACGGACGTTCCTGGGGGACGGGACCGCTCTTCTCGTTCTGTCCGCGGGCTCCTCGCCTCTCTTCCGCCCCGCCTGCCGGGGTGTGCGGAAGGCAGGGGTGCGGCCTCCGGCCCCGAACCCGCGGTCTCCCGCCCCCGCCTCCCAGCGTGGGCGGGGACCGGGGTCCTCGGACGCAGCAGACGCTCTCGCTGTGCCTCTTTGGCGTACGCCTCGCGAGCGGCCCTCCCCGCGGCGGGGAGGGCCGCCCCGCCGCCACGCTGCGCGCCCCCCGTCGGTGTGCGAGCGTGCCGCGCCTGGCCCTCCGTGGTGCTCCTGGAGCGCTCCAGGTCGTCCCTCAGGTGCCCGAGGCCGAGCGGTGGTGTTGTTCCCCTTTCCCAGCGTGTTCCTCGGGTCTCCGCCACCGTGGCGGGTGCCGTGAGCGGCTCTCTGTTGGGGGGGTCGAGACGGTAAGGGAGGTGCGCCCGCCTGTTCCCCCCGGCGGTGGGGCCAGGGGCCGCCTCGTTGTGCTGGTCCTCAGCGGCGTGCCGTGGGGGCTTGAGCTTGGCCGAGCGCACGCCCCGTGTGGTCCCCACTACGTGGGGGGCTGCGCGCGGGCGTGGGAGCGATCGTGGGGGCCGGGGCCTGTGAGAGAGGGGGCTGTGTCACGCATCTTGGGCGTGCTCCCCCTCGAGGGCCCGAGGGGCGAGCCCGAGGGCAGCAAGCCTTACCGAGGTCGTGCCCCGGCCCTGGCCGCGAACGCTCCCGTGGGCCGTGTGCTTACCCATACCGCAGACCCCCTCCCCTCCAGGCGACTGGAGGAGGTGTAGGCGGCTCACGGAAGCGCCTCTGCGGGCCCGAAGGAGAGGCGCTGAGTGGGGGATGACGCGCCCTCGGTGAGAAAGCCTTCTCTAGCGATCCGAGAGGGAGCCTTGGGGTACCGAACCCCCCAGCTGCCGCCCCTCCCAAGTGTGCAGTGGCCACCGTGGCGACTGCCAGAGCACGTGGGTAGACCCCCTCGCCTCCGCGGGAGGGGTGCGCCGGTCCCGCGGTGGGGCCGAGCGCCGCTCTTTGCCTACCGTGGCCCGCGCCTCCCCCCTCCGAGTCGGGGGAGGGTCCCGCCGGGCCGAGCCGAGCCGGTGTCCGAGGCGCGGGGTGGCGTGTGTGCGTGCGGGGTCGCCTCCGTTGGCGAGCCCGGAGGGGGGGGCCCCCCGGTCCCGGCTCCCCAGTCCCGCAGCCACGGGGAGCCCTGCCGCGCCTGCCCTTGCCTCGAGCCGCAGCCGGCGGCGGTGTGTGGCCCTAGGTCGGGCCGCCTGGCTCGGGAGCGTTTCCCCAGGACGTGTGAGCCCTTGGGGTCGGCTGAGGTGGTGATGGATGTGTGGAGGCGACGCAGATGGATGCGCGAAGGGGTGGACGGGCTCCTCCGCTGCACGCGGGGGGAACCGTCGCATGCTAGGCCCCGGCGGCGGGGCCGGGTCGTGGGGAGGCCCTCGAGGGTGGCGGGCGCCGGCCGGCGTCCCAGGCGTTGGCGGGACCGCCCCCTGGTGTGGGGCGGTGGGGCCCCGCGCTGGTTTTCCTGGTGGCCCGGCTGTGCCCCGGCCCTTTGTCTCCCCCTGGGTGGCGCCCCCGGCCCTGCTCCGTGGCCCTGGCCGTGCGTGTGAGCCGCCCCCTCCCCGTCGCCGCCGGTCTGCCCTCGCCCCTGCCCCCCACCCCTTCCCCCGCCCGGGATCGAGCCTGGCCCTGCCCCGTGAGGGTGCCGCCCCCGGCCGCCACGGCCGGCGGCGTCCCCTGGTGGAGTGCTTGTCGGTTCCCGACGGGGAAGAAGAGGTGGGCGGTGTGGGGGCGCGCCGGTGCGCGTGCGGGAGAGTGTTGTCGCGGGCCGGCCGCGGCTCTCCGGGGTCGGCGGTGGCGGCCGCGAGCCCCTGCGAGGAGGTCCCACGGGGGCCCGAGGAGGCCAGGCGCCGTCGTGCGTGCTGCGGGACCGCCCCTGTGCTGGAGGGCCTCTGGCGGTGAGACCCCGTGTCGTGCCCCGGCGGCGGACTCGCGTCCGTGTCCTTGGGGTGGCCCCCGGGTCCCCCCCGCGGGGGCGCGCGCGCCCGTCTCCCCCGCCCCCGGAGGCTTCCTGCCGCTGTGTCGTTGCGCGTGCGCGACGCCGCCCAGCCGCGCCTCGCCCACCCTGTCTGCGTCCATCCGTCTGCCTGCTCCCGTCCGTCCGTCCCGCCTGCCGGCCCCCGGGGCCGCGCCCCGGTGCGTCTCGCTCCCCGGGCCCGCTGCGGCGCCGCTCCCGTGGCCCACCGCCGCCGCCGCCCGTCCGCCGAGGTCGTTGCGGCTGGGGCGAGGGGGGCCGCCGTCCCCCGGCGCTCCCGCCCGAGCGTGGGTCGGGGCCCGGCCAGCGCGTTGCGGACCGGCCGCCGTGTCCGCGCCGCCCCCGGTGTGGTGGGGGGGACCGTCTCGGGCCTCGGCCCGGGTCGCCGCCTCCCCCCTCCTCCCGCGAGGGCGCCACGCGAGCGCGCGTCGGC
>NC_080200.1:34930444-35119747 GCF_030028045.1 Hippopotamus amphibius kiboko | reverse complement strand
TCCTTTTGATTTGGAAATCTTCTCCTTGACAGAAAGAAGCCCATTTAAAAGAGAAAAAGAAAAAGTGGAACTGCATGAGCAGATCGGTTTTTAGATCTCAGCCGGGCGGCTGCCCGGTTCTCTGGGGAGAACTGTCTTCATCTTGCAAATCTGTACACACAGCCCACAGTGGCCTGGGATGGAGGCCAGTGGACTGGATTGGGCAGAACCTGAGACCAGAGGAAAGAGAAAAAAAATAAGAAAAATGGTGGTGGTGGTTGGGGGGAGGGGGAAGAGGTCTGCTTTGAAAAATAGGAACTGCTGGCAGGGCTCCCTCACCCCCACCCCCCCCCACCCCAAAGTAGGACTGTGTATCCAGGCGTAGAAATGATACTGCGCCAAGAAGGCAAGCGCTGTTGAGACTGCTGTTCCTATGATGTTACAAACCGAAAGCGATGCTTTCTGGTCGAGGCTCTCCATGACAATCTACTAAGCAAATCATACGTTGGCTGTTTTGGACGTTCTCTGCAGTTTTCATTGGGAGTGAGGAAGAGCCGTTTGTACATGTTTTGATACAATGTTTTGAATGCTGTGGGACCATGGTATGTTTCCGCCGTGGATGAACAAGGTTGCCTTTTCCAGCTTCCGCTTGCATGGTCATTTCCTGGTCCTGACGACCCCCCCCCCCCGGCCCCAAGTGAGGGAGGCCTGTGTGTCTTTGTGTCCATTTAGAAGGGTTGGTGCTTGATGCCAGCATGATATCCAAATCTTGATTTTGGACTTACCAAACTACTGTTGGGAGTTTGTTTCTTGTCTTAATCTCCCTTAACTCTTGCAGTCACCTGAGTGTCCAGTCTTGATCTCGCGTCTCTCTCTGCCTCTGTCTCTGTCTCTCTCGCTCTTTCCTTTTGTTGATTTCTTCAAGGCAAGCCATCTTTTTCCTCCTCCTCCTCCTCATCCTCCTCCTCCTCCTCCTCCTCCTCCCCCCTCCTCCTCCCCCACCACCCTCCTCTTCCTCTTCCTCCTTTCTCTGCCCCCCTCCCCCCCTCCCTCCCCTCCTCCCCCCGCCCTTTTAAAATTGAAGTCTAACAGACTGACAAGAGTATATTGGTTTTCAGGTGTATACCCTAGCGAGTGGCTATGTTTACACATGACCCAGGGATCTCCGTGATAAGTCTCGTTACTGTCTGTCACCATTCGATGTCATGACAGTAGGATGGACTCTATTCCGCCTGCTGTACATGACATCCTGCGAGTGCGTTGTTTATTTCATAACTAGAAGTGGGCACCGCTTCCTCTCCCTCACCTATTGCACTCGTCTCCCTCTTCCCCCCTCCCTCCCTCCTCTGGCCACCCCCCATTTGTTCCTTTTAGGTGTCGAGGAACCTGTTTGCGGTTCCTTCTTTGTGTTCATGTGTGTGTATTGCTGTGCACGTTCTTCACAGACATGATAGTCTCGCGACCTGAGGTATCTTGTGTAGCGCAATGCCCTCTGGGTCTCTCCATGTTTCCGCGGATGGCAAGACCTCATTCCCTTGTAGGGTTGAGTCATAAGCGTGCGCGCGCCTGTGTGTGACTAGGTAGAGATGTATGCACACAGAGAGCGCTATCGGTATGTCCCTAACTATGGCTACATAGGGATAGGTGTGGATACACATACACGTGTGTGTATGTGTCACCCTCACCCCCTCGGTGGGCACGTAGTGGAGTTGCTGGGTCACGTGGTAGTTGTTGGTGCAGTGCTTTCAGGGACTTCTGTGCTGTTTTCCGTAGTGTCATCTGTTGTCGGGGAGCCATTCTGTCAGGCACCAGGTGATATCTCTGAGTCCTCCAGCATGACATGGTGGTGGTCTCTCTCAGCGTGAAAAATAGTTGTCCCGTCAGGAGCCACTTTCCTCTGCCGTTTGGAACTTGCTGTCGTGATTCCAGATCCTGGGCCTGGCCGTGTATGCTTGTGCAGAGAAATGCCAGCGCTTTTTATCATACCCTCCATTTAAAAAAAAAAATTGTTCTGTATTTGATGGGCTGCGTTGGGTCTTTTTTTGCTGTGTGCGGGCTTTCTTTCCGTTGCGGTGAGTGGGGGCTCCCCTTCGTTGTGGTGCGCAGGCTCCTCATTGCCAGTGGCTTCTCTTGGTGCGGAGCACGGGCTCCAGGCACGGGGGCTTCAGGAGTTGCGGCACATGGGCTCAGTCGTTGTGGCTCACGGGCTTCGTTGCTCTGCGGCATGTGGGACCTTCCTGGAGCAGGGATCGAACCCGTGTCCCCTGCAGTGGCGGGCGGATTCTTAAGCAGTGCGCCAGCTAGGCAGCCCCAGTTGTTTCTTGTATTTCAGGGAAAGGTTTCCTTTGGCTTTTGGTTTTGTCCCCGCCCCCACCCCCCAAGAAAGGTACTGTTGGTTGCTTTGTTGACAGTGGAAAACTCTGTTGCGGTTGCTGTTGGAGTGGTGGGGGTCGTCGTCCTTGTTGCTTTGTTTCCTTTGTGGGCGTTGTTTTCTGTTGGTTTTTTCTGGCTTTGTTTCCTTGTGGATGAAAATGCCTGGTCTTGGTCTGCTCTGTTCAGGCCTCCTGCCCGCTTTCCCCATCGGGTTGCTCGTTCTGGGGGGCTGCGTTGCATGAGGCCTTGCTCTGTTTTGGACAGGAACCTCTTATGGGACATGCTTGAGGTTTTCAGATGCGTGTGTATGTGTACGTGTACACGTGTGTGTGTCTGTACGTGTACACGTGTGCATACACGTACATATGTGTGTGCCTTTACGTACTCCTTGAAGGGCCACAGCAGTCCCAGAGCTTGACTTTGACTTTTTGGTAGTTTGGGCTTGGTTTGATTTTGGTGGGACGACAGGTCACTGTGAACCTTTGCTGTAAATCTCTCTCTCACACGCACGCGCGTGCGCGCGCGCGCGCACGCACGCACGCACGCACGCACACTCACCACGTTGCATTGTGTAGATGTCCTGGAACGCGGTTTTCTTTAGTGGATGGCTGTTGACACGCTGCTCCCCGCCCCCCCGCCCGCCGGTGACTGTGGTCAGTCCGTTTTGAAATCCACGTTCTGACCTCAAGGGCGTGTTCCCCACCCACACACCCATGTGTTCTCTTTGGACTTTGTCGCGGTCTGTGCGGAAATAGATGTTTGTTTCCATTTGTGTGGGGCCAGAGTGTATGTTTACTTTCGTTTCTAGCTTCCGGGCTCTGTGTGTCAGCTTTCCAAAGCCCTTCTCCGTGCCAGAAGGGATGAATTCCTGCGTCGTTCTCGGAGCGCTTGCCTGGTTTCGTTTCGCTGGTCCCCGCCTTCCCTCCCTCCCTCCCTCCCTCCCTCTCACCCTCTGGGGAGCTGGGGATCTCGCTTGTGGCACTGTGGGCGTCTCCGTGGAATTCCCCGCGCCCCCCCCATGGGCTGGAATCGCGTCCCCTTCCAGGCAGCCTCCCGGCGGCATCTTGCCAGCTACCCCCGCCCCCGTGTGCTGCCGGGGATCGGGACGCGCGCCGTGTCGTGTCGTGTCGTGTCGGGCAGGGAGCTAGCTCCGAGGCGGACCCCTCGGGGCCGCGCGGGACGCCCGCCCCACTCCGGGAGGAGCTCGGGCGTTTGGGCGGCCCAGCGCTCCGGCGTCCTCGGTGGCCGGCCGGCGACCGGGATCCGGCCCGGGGACGTTCGAGCCGGTTGTCGGGCGCCACCTGGCGGCCGCTTTTATATTGTCCCTTCCCTCCGGAGCTCCGGCGACCTTGTCGAGGGCTGTGACTCAGCCGCCGGGCCCGAAGCAGAGTTCCGGGAGGCGAGGCACGCTGGTGCTGGCAGCCCCGGTGGCGCCGAGGCGTAGGCACCTCCTGCTGTCGCCTGAGATTGGGCCTGCAGATCTATGGGGCTGTGACTGCCGCCGCGCTCCCGAGCCGGGGCGGAGGGGCCGCCTGGCCGGGTCGACCAGCATGCGCCCGTGCCCCTCCAGCTGCGGGAACCCATGTAGGGTCGTGCTGCCGCGGTGGGAGAGGAGAGGGTCTGCCGCGCCCGGAGCGCCTGGGACTTGGTGGCCCGGCCTTCTCCTGGGCCGCCCTTGGGAGCGTTCGTTCCCCGACCCCCCCCCCACCTCCCTTCCCGGTGCCCCCGCGTCCCGCTCCGGAGGTGGGGACCGGCTCGGGCCGAGCGTTGAGGCCGGTGGAGGCCGCCACGGGCTCGGTGGTGGACGCGCGTGCGTCCCAGTCGTCAGATTCTTTCGGACCGATGGTTTTCCGAGCCGGACTCCAGAGGTGAGGACCGGCCTGGGCCGCCAGCACTGACCCGGAGAGGCTGGCCCGGGCCTGGGTGCGTTGCCCCCAGGGCTCCGGGCGTCTCCCTGGAGAAATGGGTTCAAGTCCCGATGGGTCCGGAGACGTGGACGGACCGGGCCCTGCTCGCGCAGGTGGCCGGCGAGGGTGCACCCGACCTGTCAGCGTGCCCGCGTGGGTCCCGGTCGTCGGACGCGACTTTGCCTCCCCACTCCGCCCTCCACCCCGAGTCCGGGCCGGGAGGTGGGGACTGGCGCGAGCCCTACTGGGTGGCCCGGGGAGGGGCTCCCGGGCCCGGGCGTGGTCCCTCATGGGGCCCGCTCATCGGAGGCGGCTTGGAGGGGTGCTGAGTTTCTTTCTTGGAACCAAGTCCTGGCCCGGAGACTCGGATGGACCGGTCCCTGCCCGCGTGGGGGGACCGGGGAGGGCGTCCCCAGCCCGCTCCCTCTCCCCCGTGTCCCCGGCCCACTCTGCCACCCCTCCATCCCCGGGTCGACCAGGTGGCCTTGGGCGCTCCGGGGCAAGTGTGGATGGGGAAGTGTTGGGGGCAGGTGTCCGGACCGAGGTTCCGGGGGCCCCCGTGAACCTCGTGGGTGGGCCCCGCTGTCGGGCGCGATGATTTTTTTCGCCGGAAATGGGGCCTTTTTGCCACCAGATAGGTGCTGACACGGTGTTCTTCTGCGTCTGTCGCCGATAGACGCTGGGGCTCCGGACGCGGGCAGGACTCCGGGCTGGGGGCGGCTGTCTGATACCCGGCTCGGTCCTTGCCACTTGAGCTGCCCGCTTGGGCCTGCGTGCCGGCTCTTGCGTGCGCGTCCGGCTGCTCCGACCCGCGGTGCCGCCTCCGGCCGCTGGCTGAGCCCGAGGGCGGCGGAGCCAGGTGGCGTTGGGTGCTCGACCCTGTGCGCTGCCCCCGCTGCAGGCACCCGGTGGTGAGTGGCCGGCATGACCCCACCCCACAGGCTCTGTGCCCCGTGTCAGGCGTTCTCGTCCTGGGGTGGTTGGCTGCTCTTGCCCGAGAGGAAGGGGCGCCGGCGAGGCGGAAGCGGGCCTCAGTGTGACGGGTCCTCGCCGTGCCTCCCCTGCGGGCCTCTCCCACCGTGGCTTTAGGCTGGGTGGGGTCAACCGATTGATGTGGTGGTGCCACGCTCCGCCGGGCTGGGCCTAAGCCATGCCAGAAGAGGGGACGGACGTTCCTGGGGGGACGGGACCGCTCTTCTCGTTCTGTCCGCGGGCTCCTCGCCTCTCTTCCGCCCCACCTGCCGGGGTGTGCGGAAGGGAGGGGTGCGGCCTCTGGCCCTGAACCCGTGGTCTCCCGCCCCCGCCTCCCAGCGTGGGCGCGGGGACCGGGGTCCTCGGACGCAGCAGACGCTCTCGCTTTGCCTCCTTGGCGTACGCCTCGCGAGCGGCCCTCCCCGCGGCGGTGAGGGCCGCCCCGCCGCCACGCTGCGCGCCCCCGTCGGTGTGCGAGCATGCCTCGCCTGGCCCTCCGTGGTGCTCCTGGAGCGCTCCAGGTCGTCCCTCAGGTGCCCGAGGCCGAGCGGTGGTGTTGTTCCCCTTTCCCAGCGTGTCCCTCGGGTCTCTGCCACCGTGGCATGTGCCGTGAGCGGCTCTCTCTTGGGGGGGGTCGAGACGGTAAGGGAGGTGCGCCCGCCTGTTCCCCCCCCGGCGGTGGGGTCAGGGGCCGCCTCGTTGTGCTGGTCCTCTGCGGCGTGCCACGGGGTGCTGAGCTTGGCCGAGCGCACGCCCCGTGTTGCCCCCGCTACGTGGGGGGCTGCGCGCGGGCGTGGGAGCGATCGTGGGGGCCGGGGCCTGTGAGAGAGGGGGCTGTGTCACGCATCTTGGGCGTGCTCCCCCTCGAGGGCCCGAGGGGCGAGCCCGAGGGCAGCAAGCCTACCGAGGTCGTGCCCCGGCCCTGGCCGCGAACGCTCCCGTGGGCCGTTTGCTTACCCATACCGCAGACTCCCTCCCCTCCAGCCGACTGGAGGGGGGTGTAGGCAGCTCACGGAAGCGCCTCTGTGGGCCCGAAGGGGAGGTGATGAGTGGGGCATGACACGCCCATTCTGTCCATTCAACAGAGGGTCAGGGCTACAGCAGACCCCAGAGAGGGACAGCAGACCCCAGAGAGGGGCAGCAGCCCGGCCGGCCACTGGGTCTCCATGTCTCAGGCTTCCCGGGGAACCTCCCCCCCTTCTCCCCGCCTCCCCCCACATTCCGCCACCCACCTTGGTGCATTTAGAATGGCTCCAATTGTAAATAGATGCTGGTGGGAAGATTTCTACAGGTTACCTGCAATGGCTGACCTGTCATGCTTGTAACCCTGGGAGAGAACAATTCTCTTTGTCCCCAGAGGCGTCAGACCTCCTCTCTCAGGAACCCCTGAACCCCGGCCACTGGACTTCACTCCACTGCCACGTAGTATGGGTCCTCCAAACGTTCCTGTGACGGTGAGTATGGTTTCCATGTGGGTTGAAGCCTCCCCTTGCTGCAAGCCTTCTGTCCTCACCATGGCATAGAGACGGTTAAAAAAAATTGTGTTTGCCACTTTGGGTATACCTTCCACAGCCTGCAGTGACCAAGGCACCCACTTCGCTGGGCAAGTCCTATGAGCCTTCACAAAAGCTCTTGCAAACTTCTTGGGACCATCACTTTTCCAGTCACACTCAATCATCAGGCAAGATTGACACGGCCGATGGGAAAACTGGACTCCGAGAAGAAAGAGTGACCTACGTGGGGCTGAATGAACTGAGGGCTAGGATGATAGTGTGTGTATGACTACTTGTCTACAATAGGACTGATTGGGGAAGCCGGGGTGGGGGGCAGGGTGCGGATACCTTAGGAGCTTGGGATGAACATATACACATTCCTATACATAAAGTGGATAATCAACAAGCTCTTACGACTTGGCACAGGAAACTATACTCAATACTTTGTAATAACCTATAAGAGAAAAAAAATCTGAAACAGAATCTATCTATATCTATCTATCTATCTATCTATCTATCTATCATCTATCTATCTACCTATCTTTCTATCTAAATCACTGTGCTGTACACCTGAAACTGCACGACATTATAAATGCTTCAATTATTTCAAACAGAAAAGAATCTCCTAACCTGAGTGAGAGAGAGAGAGAGAGAGAACAGGACGGATTGTGAAATCTTTTCTTTGCCAGCTACAAGGGAAAATGAAAACAAACAAAACCCAATTTATTTTAAAAGTTGGACATCCATTTGGTGACTTGTACCCTTGTCAGCAAAATGGAATCACTTCTCTTTTTCTCCCTACCTGCTCCGTCCAGAATTCAGAAACTCTCCGTGAGGCTCCTTATTTCTTTGGCAAGAGAGTCACTTGCATGCGTTCCTTAGAGGCCCACGTTACGTTTCCATAAAACGGGAATACACACTTGTGGATATGAGATTCTGGTGCTATTCATTTTCCTTAGGGTGCTGCTTTTAACCTGAAAACCGGACTGGATCCTGAAGTCTTTCAAGTTGCCCCCAATATCGGGCTACAACTCTCTCCATGAATGTTTCCCACTTTCGCCCAGCCCACCCTTTTGACTTGGCATCACTGACAACGAAAACGGCCCTTTGCCTGAAGCCCTACAGACCGAAGCTGGAGGACTTGGTGAAAACTTTAGAGACATGGCCACCACAGCTCCTATGGAAACCATCCTGGTGCCTGTTTCTGTGAGAGCCACTCTGAAAGTCGAACCAAACACCCATCATCACAGCCATTTCAAACTGCTAAAGTTGCTTCCACCCTAACATCTACAAATCTTCTTCACTGACACCGCCCCCCACACGCTCCCCCCCTCCACTGGTTTATAATCGGCCCCTGGCGACTTGGGAAGGAGCGAGCTGTGGAGAAGCAGGCGGGGGCGGGGGCGGGGGCGGGGTGGGGCGGGACCAACAGACAGTAGCCGCTGCCTGCCTGCCTGCCTGCCTGCCGGGCTGAGACCTGAGGGCTGCGGGCCACGCTGGTTTCTGCAACTCAATCCCTTCCAGGAAGCACCTGTGATGACTACTTGGCAGGGAATGGTCAAAGCTGAACTCTCTTGGCCTATTTCTGAAAAAGGCCTGAGTCTCAGCTACGACAGATTTTTCTGGATTTCTTGGCCCATGCATGGACCCGCACCCTCCCATCCTGTCAGATCCTTTGTACCCACACCTCCCCTGGGAGAGTTCTTTGGCCTCGTCTGGAACATGAACAAGCAAAACCAAACACAGTGTGACATAATGTATTGGTCTTTATTGAAAAGAAACATGCTCCTCTCGCACACCTGAGGGCAGGAAGCAAAGGCAAGTTCTCAGCAGGATGGGGGACAGGGAACCCGAACCGAGGCTGGTCAGCAGTGGCCCCCTGCCCCCCACCGCCCCGCCCCCGATCCCCGTCTCTCCCAGGCCCACGAGGGGCCTCCCTTCCCCGCCTCTCTCTGTGCCCCTCGTCTCCAGCTCCCCCAGCCCAGCTTCTGCACCCCACCCCCCCATCCCCGGCCCCGGGAAGGGGAGGCATGTCTGTCCCAGCTCCAGTTCTGATATTTCACTTGTGAAACTTCCCTAGGCCCAGGTGCCAGCTTGCCGTCCTGCTGCTTCATGTCCGTCTCTATCAGCCATGCCCAAAGGGCACGTGAAATTATGGACAGCAAATAGCACACCTAGAGGGTGTGTGTGTGGGGGTGGGGTGTGGTGTCCCTTCTCCAGGAAACAGTGAGGGAACAAAAGGAGGCCTGGGGGAAGGAGTCCTGGGTGCCTATCATCGCGCCCCCGCCCCCCCCACCGCCCCGCAGCGCACCATTCGTTTCCATCTCCGCATCTGAAGGACACGTAGTCCTCGTTGAAGCAACTTGATGAGGATTCCCCTCCTAACGACGTGACAGAACCTATGAAGAACTGCACTCCTTGAATCCATAAATGCTAACAGGATCCAAGGAGTTTTCCATCAATGGCCGAAAAAGAAATGGTCCTGAACATAATAACTGCCAAGTATTCCTCTAGACGGAGGCATCATTCACTTTTTCTTTTTTTAACTTATTTTCTTTTTATGTTTTACAATAAACTGTATATATTTAGAGTGTACAATTTGGTACCCCAATCTTCCAATTCATTCCCCCCCAACCCTCCCCACTTTCCCCACTTGGTGTCCATATGTTTGTGCTCTACATCTGTGTCTCTATTTCTGCCTTGCACACCAGTTGATGTGTACCATTTTTCTGCAGTCCACATATATGTGTGAATATACAATATTTGTTTTTCTCTTTCTGACTCACTATCTTTCACTTGTTAACAACAGTAACGACGATGACGCCGACGACAAGGACAAGGATAAGGACCGGAAAAACAACAACAGAGAGAGCACTGGGCGAGTTTTCCACTTCTTAAAGGAAGGAGGCCGTGTTCCCAGGCAGGTTGGCTCAGCTGCACAGTTTCCTCCGGTGACTATTCCTGGGGGCACCGTCGAGGTGATGCACGAAACACACAGGAGGAGGCCTTCTTGAATGTCCTGCCCAGGAAATGGGGACATGATTCCAGCAGTGGCAATGGCTGCCCTTCTCTTTAGGGTGACACACGGGCCTGATGGCACTGGGCAAACCCTCCCCTCCCTCCCTCCCTCCCTCCCTCCCACCTTCCTTCCTTCCTTCCTTTCTTCCTTCTTGAGGCTCTTGGCCTCCCCACTTTAAGGAAGAGCCCAGGGCCCAGCAGAAAAGACCTTCTGCTGATCCTTGCCAGGGGGCTCTCATTTTACACACTTGAATAGGATCAGTAGACACCGTCATCCCATGAGAAGCAGACAATATCATCCAAAAGCCTACTTTCCTGGTGTCTCAGCGTGCAGGGCTCCTCCTTCTCAGGGATCTTGCGCTCTGTAGGGATAATTCACATGCTGGGGGAGTAGGTTCCCAATAGCATCTTATGAAATGGATTACAGGATGTCTTCCTTTGAAAAAGATAAAGATTATTTGGGAAAGTTATTCATATGAAGCACATGGATGATATCCTCTCTGATCTATATATTAGAGTTGACCGTTGAACAACCAACATGGGGGATTAGGGGGGCCGACCCCACACACACCATTGAGAACCCATGCATAACTTCACAGTCCAAGCTCTGTATCGGGGCTTGCACCTCTGAGTACTCAGCAACCAGAGATCCTGCAGTGCCATAGTGCACAGCTATGGAAAACATCCCCTTATGAGTCACACACACACACACACGCGTGCACGCGTCCTCGAGCGCAGACATCTCAACTTTGTTACACAAGAGTTAGTGGTGTTCGAATAATCTTAGAAGTGATGACTGCTGTCTGATGAAATCAATGGATCGATCAATCAATCTATGACACTACACTTTGTATTTCCTAGTCTCAAAATGATTTGGAATTTGGCTCCTTAGAAGTTTAGCTTGGTCCTTCAAGGACAGTGTCAGTCAGAGAGAAAATAACATTTCTTCAAATCATGGAAGTGAAATAGTCCTGGACGCTTATGTGAAACATTAACAGAATTTTTCTTCTTTATTTTATAAGATAACTGGAATTAGGAAGAAAATCTCCTCGTGAAAAACCAGGTGCTACCTTTCCTTGACTGATGATCGAAGAGGAGAAAGCATTTTCTGGGCCCATGCAACTTGAGAGAAGTTCTAACTTTTCTGGAAAAGAAAGATTCCCACCCTCCCCTTGCTCGGCCATGCTAGAAACCTTCCCCTGCCCCAAACTCTGACGTGTCCCCTTGTTTGGCCTCACTGTGTGTCATCCGTGGGTGCGAGAACACACTTGCATTCCGTAACAGGAGAGCCTATGGAGAAAAGATCTCTGGCCACTTTCATGGGATCTGCATTGCTGGCTAGGTAAACCTAAGACATCAAAAGAAGTGCCTTGGAACACATGCTCCTTCCACACTGGTCACCTCATAGGATTCCTAAATGACTCTGGTTCAGCACTCACTCGACTTGGCTGTGTTTCTGTGCTTCCTGACCTAAAGGATCTATCTGGATATGCCACCCGATAGAAGCTGAAATAAATTCACTTTGGATGTGTGTGAATGCCGTTCATACAGAGAGCGGGGACTGCAGGGAGCTCTTGTGGATAAAGAAAAATGGGGGAACACATGTAGGCGACAGCACATAAAGTATAGAAAGATACACGAAGGTTTCCTTCGTTCGCGGGTTGGGAAGGGGGAACGACAGAACATTCCCTGCTTCTACTCCACGCACGCATGCACGCAGGCAGGCAGGCAGGCAGGCAGGCAGGCAGGCACCGGAGTGGGGTGGGGTGGGGGGAGCTGGCTCCTTACCCCACCCACCAGGGATGCGTGCGCGTTTAAAGAGACCAGGAGGAACGTGGTGGCGGTGGCGATGAGGAAGGAGAACCACGTTCAAGGTGTGGATTTGCGGTGAGGGCTACGTGAGGTGACTAAGAACTCAGTGCAGTGAGCGGCCCATACAAGGACAGAAGCGATGGTCCCCTAATGCTTGCAGGGCCTGGACAGGAGCATGAACGGGAGCCCATGTCCCCAGGTTGGCATCATGACACTAGTTCATCCCTGTGAAACAGGATGTGTTTTCTGTGTTCTCCTGTCTTGACAAACACACGTCTTTACCTGTGTCTCCGTACAACGACGGTCTCTGCGTGACAGTCGGCAGAACATCCCCAGGGACAATTATCACAGAGACCTGAGGTTCTGCTTGGCTGGCAATGCTTGTGTGAATACTGCAGTGAGATACAGACAGACAGACAAACAGACAGACAGACACACACACACACACACACACACAAACACACACCCCTACCGATAATCATGTGTATTTAATACGATATCTTTATTGATTTTCTGTCTCAGATGACTAATGATGCTGTCAGCCTCATGATTTTCACACAGGGTTTCTGTGTGTGTCCTACTGTCGGGACAACATAGCCGGTCTGTGTCATGGAAACAGAGACACCGTGGGAGTCACAGGAATGAAGACCTCGTTCTAGGAACTGGACCTTCCAGAGGCCTGGGAGCAGCTGGGCAGGGCAGGGCTGGGCTGGGCTGCGGAGGAGGGGAGGGGAGGGGAGGGAAGGCTGTGGCTCTCAGTCCTCTGAGTGCCCGGTGGCAGTGGCGGAGGTGGCAGTGCCGATGGAGCTGTCAGCGCCCGCAGGGAAAGGTAGCCACCGATGTGCGGGGCCACAGGGGAGACATGGAGAGACTCGGGGGAAGGCACAGCTGTCCCTCGGTGGATCTGCGGCCAGGCAGCCAGGAGTGGCCTGGGTCACTGTCGTCCAGGGGGCACCAGCTGGGAACACTAGCCAGACGCAGTGCGGCGGGTGTGTGTGTGTGTGTGTGTGTGTGGGGATGGACAGCCTTCCACCCTGCACCTCTGTGCCCACCTGTCACCATGTGGGATGGCGACAGCCTGCAGAGAGCCTTGGCTGTGGCTTCACTTCCAATGCCTACATCCCATCCAGCGTTCTCTTTGCACCAGCCCTACCCTGGGGTCGCACGGGGAGGGGGAGACTCAGAAAGGCGGTTCCCAGGCTGCCCCCACATGGAAGTCACATGAGCCTCCGGACATGGCCGTGCCACGTCAAACACGCGTCTTGAGGTAGGTCAGACTTTCCATTGTGTTACGGTTTGTTTCCTTGGGAGAAGTTGTGTCTCTTAGGCCAGGAGCAACTGGAATTGTCGGTCAAAGTCCTCAGGCAGCCCTTTGACTTGGAGGCCGAGCACAAGTTTGACACGGTATGTTTCCGGTGACATGGAATTGCAGATGGCCCACGAAGCATGCTCTCGCCAATACTGCCAAGCCTGTGGTCTCACAGGGGACGGTCTCCTCGACCGAGATGTCACCATCTCGGGAATCCGCACCTGGAGCGACACGGTGACCTCAGGACGAGCGCCCTGTCTGTGCGCCCCATCCGGATGCGCGTGGATGGGAATGGAGCAGCTCTGGGAACGGTGGACGATGCCGGCTCTTGTTCTTCTGCTCTGCTGCCTGCCGTGCACGGCTGTGGAGAGGGACGAGCCGCTGTGGAGAGGGATGAGCCGAGTCCAGTGTCTCTGAACCCACCCCAAGCAAAGAGGAGCAGGAAAGTGGGTGTGGGCCCTCCCTCGTGTGTGGCCAGGATCCTGTGCGGAGGGAGAGTCCCTGGCCCTCCCGCTGAGAGGAAGGTGCGAGAGGTGGATCGGCGGCGTCTTTCCTCGGGGCCCCAGAGCTTCTGCGGCTCCGATCTCCCCTCTTCACAGTTCTAGTTGGCGCCCGCCCCAGCACAACCTACCTGAGAGCTTCCCTGGTATCCGGAAGCGATGGCTTTGTGTTTTGAGGACGGAAGGGGAGAAAGAGCTGAGCAAAGCTTTTCCCTGGAACCTGAGTGTCTATGGGTGTGTCTGGCCCATCACCAGCGAGCGTGCTGAGTGCCACTTCCTGAGGGCAGGTGCTCTTTAAGGAAAGTATGGCTTCGTATCTTTGTTACACGCAGGCCCTTCTAGAATGTGGAGTGAGTTTCTCAAGAATCCCAGCAGAATCCCAGGTGCTGTGGAGGCTAGGGCCTCAAAGGTCCGGCTCCATCCCCTCTCTCCATCCTGGCCTGGCCTGGCCTGGCTGGGCCCCTAAGGACCCTGCTGGCCTCTAGAGTGGCCCCTGCTTCTCGGTTGGTTTCCATGCTGCTGCTCACAGAGCCATCTTCTCCAAAGGCAGCCGATCGCCGTATTCCTTCCGTGGAGCTCTGGCACGGCTCTCCTTGGCTTGGATGATAGCATGAGAGGACTGACAAGCTGGGTCCTTCCTCCAGGGCTGACCTTTTACAAACTCCGCCTTGAAGAGGAGTAAAGTCAGCATGTCATTCTCACGTGTAAGATGGGACCCGAAGGGCCTGTTCCTAGCTCTACCACTTGGGAAAGTGGGGGACTCTTCCGTCAAGGAAACGGAGAGCTCATACTTGATGGTGCGGTTGTCAGAAGCCTTTTTCTAAGCCTCCCCTGGCCCCACTGTGTCAGAAAGACGTGTCCCTCCACCTGCCGGGGACTTGATGAAGGAGAGTCACTCTGGTAGAAGTACCCGAAGCTCGATGACTTCACTGCCGTCTCCCTTTCTCTGGCACGGGCCCGCCCCTGGAGGAGCCCTGTCTTCGCCTAGCCGTGACGGCACCGCTCAGGGGAGCTGGAGACAGGACCCCAATGAGGGCAGGTGGATGGGAGCCTGTTCAAAATGACCTACACACCCAATCTGCCGTAGACATGGTGCACAGATCGTGGACGTGCCTGTGCCCCCGAAGACATCCGTGTGGCCCCGGGCATCCGGCAGCCATCTTCTCCATGTTCGCCTGACCTGTGCTCTCGCTCTTTTCTCCAGAGCACTCGCCTGATGATTCGTGGGGGAATGAAACCCCAGCTGGCAGGAGCCAAATGATCTTCCCAACACAAGGGAAAAGAAGAGGTGGGGTCCCGCATCCCTCCAATGTGTCTGTGCCTAAGAATGAGTTTCTAAGAAATCTCATCCTCCTTTAGCTCCCTTAACTCTCCCCCGCCCCCCCACCCCCACCCCCGGCGCCCGCCAGCCCGGGCCATAGTATAGTTACTTTCCCAGATTTCCTCCCTCTCCTCAGCAGAACCGAAGAGATTGTAGGTGTTGCCACTTCTCTGAGTCTTTCTTTGCTTTCTTAGGAGGGCTGCCCCATGTCACGTAAAACTTGGAAGACATACACACGTGAGCATCTCTCCTTGTGATTCTAACCCAGGGAAGAGCATTTAAAAATCGAAAGGAGGCAAACTAGGGTTCAGGCACCCAGAGTTGAGCCGGGTGGCCACTGGGAAGAGAGTTCCAGATGCCTTCCTGTTTGGGGGAGGGGGAAATCTCCCCCTCTGCCCCTCTTGAGTCCTCGTGGCTGGACTCATCCTAACATGGACTCAAGGCAGGCGGATAGAGGAAGCGGGAGCGGGAACACGTGTTCGTTTGTTGTTGTTGTTGTTGTTGTTGTTGTTGTTTTACCTTCTAGCCCTGAGAAGTGGCTGAGGCGGGCAGCTTTTCGACTGTGTAGACCAAGGGACAGTACATGTGTGAGACAGGGATCAGACCGAGAGACTTAGCTTTCGGGTGTGCCCTGAGGGAAGGAAGAATCTAAACAGAGTTTGGGCTTGGGGGGGTCCCTGAAAGAAGTCACAGTGTTTGTCTCCCTAGGCTTCTCGGCCCCAATGAATTCCCTACTTTGGGGATCGGAGCGTCCTCCTAACTCCAGGTGCGGATGCAGGGAGTGCGCCTTTCACCCGAGAGAGAGATGGATGTGTCGCTTTCAGGGAGACACAAAGGAGAGCCCGAGGGTCCCTCTTGTGTTGGCCGCCTGCTTGAGGTCACCGTCACGCCAAATGATCACTGTGCCACGGAGGTGCATTTTGGCGTGGCCTATCCTGGGCTCCACAGCCACCTCCCTGAGAACGGGTATGGTCAGAACCGTAGGAAGCTCAAGGGCGCCGCCAGCCGCTTTCAAAAACGTATCTGTCAGCACCTGCTGGCTGCAACCGCGAGGTTTCCAAGTGCCCTCCGCATATTCTCCCCCTCCCCCGCAACGACCTCATCACTTCCAATCCTGGCGAACAATGTATGGAACCTTTGCTGGGGTTTTCGTTTGTTTCTCTTTTATGGGGTTTCTCTCTCTCTCTCTCTCTCTCTCTCTCTCTCTCTCTCTGTCACACGCGCTCTGATGTTCGGGGCCTAATGGGAGAAATGAAATCAAGCGAGGGGTTTTGCCCTCAGGTTGCCTTGGTCTCGGGTTGACTTGTGTGCGCTGAGAAAGACGGCCTTTACTGAAGGCCCTGCACAGACTTTTTGACACCCCCGATCCATGGAATCCTGAAGCTGTGGAACCTAGAAATCTTTCGGTCTCCTTTTGATTTGGAAATCTTCTCCTTGACAGAAAGAAGCCCATTTAAAAGAGAAAAAGAAAAAGTGGAATTGCATGAGCAGATCGGTTTTTAGATCTCAGCCGGGCGGCTGCCCAGTTCTCTGGGGAGAACTGTCTTCATCTTGCAAATCTGTACACACAGCCCACAGTGGCCTGGGATGGAGGCCAGTGGACTGGATTGGGCAGAACCTGAGACCAGAGGAAAGAGAAAAAAAATAAGAAAAATGGTGGTGGTGGTTGGGGGGAGGGGGAAGAGGTCTGCTTTGAAAAATAGGAACTGCTGGCAGGGCTCCCTCACCCCCACCCCCCCCACCCCAAAGTAGGACTGTGTATCCAGGCGTAGAAATGATACTGTGCCAAGAAGGCAAGCGCTGTTGAGACTGCTGTTCCTATGATGTTACAAACCGAAAGCGATGCTTTCTGGTCGAGGCTCTCCATGACAATCTACTAAGCAAATCATACGTTGGCTGTTTTGGACGTTCTCTGCAGTTTTCATTGGGAGTGAGGAAGAGCCGTTTGTACATGTTTTGATACAATGTTTTGAATGCTGTGGGACCATGGTATGTTTCCGCCGTGGATGAACAAGGTTGCCTTTTCCAGCTTCCGCTTCCATGGTCATTTCCTGGTCCTGACGACCCACCCCCCCCCCGCCCCAAGTGAGGGAGGCCTGTGTGTCTTTGTGTCCATTTAGAAGGGTTGGTGCTTGATGCCAGCATGATATCCAAATCTTGATTTTGGACTTACCAAACTACTGTTGGGAGTTTGTTTCTTGTCTTAATCTCCCTTAACTCTTGCAGTCACCTGAGTGTCCAGTCTTGATCTCGCGTCTCTCTCTGCCTCTGTCTCTGTCTCTCTCGCTCTTTCCTTTTGTTGATTTCTTCAAGGCAAGCCATCTTTTTCCTCCTCCTCCTCCTCCTCCTCCTCCTCCTCCTCCCCCTCCTCCTCCTCCCCCACCACCCTCCTCTTCCTCTTCCTCCTTTCTCTGCCCCCCTCCCCCCTCCCTCCCTCCTCCCCCCGCCCTTTTAAAATTGAAGTCTAACAGACTGACAAGAGTATATTGGTTTTCAGGTGTATACCCTAGCGAGTGGCTATGTTTACACATGACCCAGGGATCTCCGTGATAAGTCTCGTTACTGTCTGTCACCATTCGATGTCATGACAGTAGGATGGACTCTATTCCGCCTGCTGTACATGACATCCTGCGAGTGCGTTGTTTATTTCATAACTAGAAGTGGGCACCGCTTCCTCTCCCTCACCTATTGCACTCGTCTCCCTCTTCCCCCCTCCCTCCCTCCTCTGGCCACCCCCCATTTGTTCCTTTTAGGTGTCGATGAACCTGTTTGCGGTTCCTTCTTTGTGTTCATGTGTGTGTATTGCTGTGCACGTTCTTCACAGACATGATAGTCTCGCGACCTGAGGTATCTTGTGTAGTGCAATGCCCTCTGGGTCTCTCCATGTTTCCGCGGATGGCAAGACCTCATTCCCTGGTAGGGTTGAGTCATAAACGTGTGTGCGCCTGTGTGTGACTAGGTAGAGACGTATGCACACAGAGAGTGCTATCGGTATGTCCCTAACTATGGCTACATAGGGATAGGTGTGGATACACATACACGTGTGTGTATGTGTCACCCTCACCCCCTCGGTGGGCACGTAGTGGAGTTCCTGGGTCACGTGGTAGTTGTTGGTGCAGTGCTTTCAGGGACTTCTGTGCTGTTTTCCGTAGTGTCATCTGTTGTCGGGGAGCCATTCTGTCAGGCACCAGGTGATATCTCTGAGTCCTCCAGCATGACATGGTGGTGGTCTCTCTCAGCGTGAAAAATAGGTGTCCCGTCAGGAGCCACTTTCCTCTGCCGTTTGGAACTTGCTGTCGTGATTCCAGATCCTGGGCCTGGCCGTGTATGCTTGTGCAGAGAAATGCCAGCGCTTTTTATCATACCCTCCATTTAAAAAAAAAAATTGTTCTGTATTTGATGGGCTGCGTTGGGTCTTTTTTTGCTGTGCGCGGGCTTTCTTTCCATTGCGGTGAGTGGGGGCTCCCCTTCGTTGTGGTGTGCAGGCTCCTCATTGCCAGTGGCTTCTCTTGGTGCGGAGCATGGGCTCCAGGCACGGGGGCTTCAGGAGTTGCGGCACATGGGCTCAGTCGTTGTGGCTCACGGGCTTCGTTGCTCTGCGGCATGTGGGACCTTCCTGGAGCAGGGATCGAACCCGTGTCCCCTGCAGTGGCGGGCGGATTCTTAAGCAGTGCGCCAGCTAGGCAGCCCCAGTTGTTTCTTGTATTTCAGGGAAAGGTTTCCTTTGGCTTTTGGTTTTGTCCCCGCCCCCACCCCCCAAGAAAGGTACTGTTGGTTGCTTTGTTGACAGTGGAAAACTGTGTTGCGGTTGCTGTTGGAGTGGTGGGGGTCGTCGTCCTTGTTGCTTTGTTTCCTTTGTGGGCATTGTTTTCTGTTGGTTTTTTCTGGCTTTGTTTCCTTGTGGATGAAAATGCCTGGTCTTGGTCTGCTCTGTTCAGGCCTCCTGCCCGCTTTCCCCATCGGGTTGCTTGTTCTGGGGGGCTGCGTTGCATGAGGCCTTGCTCTGTTTTGGACAGGAACCTCTTATGGGACATGCTTGAGGTTTTCAGATGCGTGTGTGTGTGTACGTGTACACGTGTGTGTGTCTGTATGTGTACACGTGTGCATACACGTACATATGTGTGTGCCTTTACGTACTCCTTGAAGGGCCACAGCAGTCCCAGAGCTTGACTTTGACCTTTTGGTAGTTTGGCTTGGTTTGATTTTGGTGGGACGACAGGTCACTGTGAACCTTTGCTGTAAATCTCTCTCTCACACGCACGCGCGCGCGCACGCACGCACGCACGCACGCACGCACACTCACCACGTTGCATTGTGTAGATGTCCTGGAACGCGGTTTCTTTAGTGGATGGCTGTTGACACGCTGCTCCCCGCCCCCCCGCCCCCGCCCCTGCCCCCGCCCGCCGGTGACTGTGGTCAGTCCGTTTTGAAATCCACGTTCTGACCTCAAGGGCGTGTTCCCCACCCACACACCCATGTGTTCTCTTTGGACTTTGTCGCGGTCTGTGCGGAAATAGATGTTTGTTTCCATTTGTGTGGGGCCAGAGTGTATGTTTACTTTCGTTTCTAGCTTCCGGGCTCTGCGTGTCAGCTTTCCAAAGCCCTTCTCCGTGCCAGAAGGGATGAATTCCTGCGTCGTTCTCGGAGCGCTTGCCTGGTTTCGTTTCGCTGGTCCCCGCCTTCCCTCCCTCCCTCCCTCCCTCTCACCCTCCGGGGAGCTGGGGATCTCGCTTGTGGCACTGTGGGCGTCTCCGTGGAATTCCCCGCGCCCCCCCCCATGGCCTGGAATCGCGTCCCCTTCCAGGCAGCCTCCCGGCGGCATCTTGCCAGCTACCCCCGCCCCCGTGTGCTGCCGGGGATCGGGACGCGCCGTGTCCTGTCGTGTCGTGTCGGGCAGGGAGCTAGCTCCGAGGCGGACCCCTTGGGTCCGCGCGGGACGCCCGCCCCGCTCCGGGAGGAGTTCGGGCGTTTGGGCGGCCCGGCGCTCCGGCGTCCTCGGTGGCCGGCCGGCGACCGGGATCCGGCCCGGGGACGTTCGAGCCGTTGTCGGGCGCCTCCTGGCGGCCGCTTTTATATTGTCCCTTCCCTCCGGAGCTCCTGCGACCTTGTCGAGGGCTGTGACTCAGCCGCCAGGCCCGAAGCAGAGTTCCGGGAGGCGAGCCACGCTGGTGCTGGCAGCCCCGGTGGCGCCGAGGTGTAGGCACCTCCTGCTGTCGCCTGAGATTGGGCCTGCAGATCTATGGGGCTGTGACTGCCGCCGCGCTCCCGAGCCGGGGCGGAGGGGCCACCTGGCCGGGTCGACCAGCATGCGCCCGTGCCCCTCCGGCTGCGGGAACCCATGTCGGGTCGTGCCGCCGCGGTGGGAGAGGAGAGGGTCTGCCGTGCCCGGAGCGCCTGGGACTTGGTGGCCCGGCCTTCTCCTGGGCCGCCCTTGGGAGCGTTCGTTCCCCGACCCCCCCCACCTCCCTTCCCGGTGCCCCCGCGTCCCGCTCCGGAGGTGGGGACCGGCTCGGGCCGAGCGTTGAGGCCGGTGGAGGCAGCCACGGGCTCGGTGGTGGACGCGCGTGCGTCCCAGTCGTCAGATTCTTTCGGACCGATGGTTTTCCGAGCCGGACTCCAGAGGTGAGGACCGGCCTGGGCCGCCAGCAGTGACCCGGAGAGGCTGGCCCGGGCCTGGGTGCGTTGCCCCGTGGGCTCCGGGCGTCTCCCTGGAGAAATGGGTTCAAGTCCCGATGGGTCCGGAGACGTGGACGGACCGGCCCCTGCTCGCGCAGGTGGCCGGCGAGGGTGCACCCGGCCTGTCAGCGTGCCCGCGTGGGTCCCGGTCGTCGGACGCGACTTTGTCTCCCCCCTCCGCCCTCCACCCCGAGTCCGGGCCGGGAGGTGGGGACTGGCGCGAGCCCTACTGGGTGGCCCGGGGAGGGGCTCCCGGGCCCGGGCGTGGTCCCTCATGGGGCCCGCTCATCGGAGGCGGCTCGGAGGGGTGCTGAGTTTCTTTCTTGGAACCAAGTCCTGGCCCGGAGACTCGGATGGACCGGTCCCTGCCCGCGTGGGGGGACCGGGGAGGGCGTCCCCAGCCCGCTCCCTCTCCCCCGTGTCCCCGGCCCACTCTGCCACCCCTCCATCCCCGGGTCGACCAGGTGGCCTCGGGCGCTCCGGGGCAAGTGTGGATGGGGAAGTGTTGGGGGCAGGTGGCCGGACCGAGGTTCCGGGGGCCCCCGTGAACCTCGTGGGTGGGCCCCGCTGTCGGGCGCGATGATTTTTTTCGCCGGAAATGGGGCCTTTTTGCCACCAGATAGGTGCTGACACGGTGTTCTTCTGCGTCTGTCGCCGATAGACGCTGGGGCTCCGGACGCGGGCAGGACTCCGGGCTGGGGGTGGCTGTCTGATACCCGGCTCGGTCCTTGCCACTTGAGCTGCCCGCTTGGGCCTGCGTGCCGGCTCTTGCGTGCGCGTCCGGCTGCTCTGACCCGCGGTGCCGCCTCCGGCCGCTGGCTGAGCCCGAGGGCGGCGGGGCCAGGTGGCATTGGGTGCTCGACCCTGTGCGCTGCCCCCGCTGCAGGCACCCGGTGGTGAGTGGCCGGCACGACCCCACCCCACAGGCTCTGTGCCCCGTGTCAGGCGTTCTCGTCCTGGGGTGGTTGGCTGCTCTTGCCCGAGAGGAAGGGGCGCCGGCGAGGCGGAAGCGGGCCTCAGTGTGACGGGTCCTCGCCGTGCCTCCCCTGCGGGCCTCTCCCACTGTGGCTTTAGGCTGGGTGGGTCAACCGATTGATGTGGTGGTGCCACGCTCCGCCGGGCTGGGCCTAAGCCATGCCAGAAGAGGGACGGACGTTCCTGGGGGACGGGACCGCTCTTCTCGTTCTGTCCGCGGGCTCCTCGCCTCTCTTCCGCCCCACCTGCCGGGGTGTGCGGAAGGCAGGGGTGCGGCCTCCGGCCCTGAACCCGTGGTCTCCCGCCCCCGCCTCCCAGCGTGGGCGCGGGGACCGGGGTCCTCGGACGCAGCAGACGCTCTCGCTTTGCCTCCTTGGCGTACGCCTCGCGAGCGGCCCTCCCCGCGGCGGGGAGGGCCGCCCCGCCGCCACGCTGCGCGCCCCCGTCGGTGTGCGAGCGTGCCTCGCCTGGCCCTCCGTGGTGCTCCTGGAGCGCTCCAGGTCGTCCCTCAGGTGCCCGATGCCGAGCGGTGGTGTTGTTCCCCTTTCCCAGCGTGTCCCTCGGGTCTCTGCCACCGTGGCATGTGCCGTGAGCGGCTCTCTCTTGGGGGGGTTCGAGACGGTAAGGGAGGTGCGCCCGCCTGTTCCCCCCCCGGCGGTGGGGTCAGGGGCCGCCTCGTTGTGCTGGTCCTCTGCGGCGTGCCACGGGGTGCTGAGCTTGGCCGAGCGCACGCCCCGTGTGGCCCCCGCTACGTGGGGGGCTGCGCGCGGGCGTAGGAGCGATCGTGGGGGCCGGGGCCTGTGAGAGAGGGGGCTGTGTCACGCATCTTGGGCGTGCTCCCCCTCGAGGGCCCGAGGGGCGAGCCCGAGGGCAGCAAGCCTACCGAGGTCGTGCCCCGGCCCTGGCCGCGAACGCTCCCGTGGGCCGTTTGCTTACCCATACCGCAGACTCCCTCCCCTCCAGCCGACTGGAGGGGGGTGTAGGCAGCTCACGGAAGCGCCTCTGTGGGCCCGAAGGGGAGGTGATGAGTGGGGCATGACACGCCCATTCTGTCCATTCAACAGAGGGTCAGGGCTACAGCAGACCCCAGAGAGGGACAGCAGACCCCAGAGAGGGGCAGCAGCCCGGCCGGCCACTGGGTCTCCATGTCTCAGGCTTCCCGGGGAACCTCCCCCCCTTCTCCCCGCCTCCCCCCACATTCCGCCACCCACCTTGGTGCATTTAGAATGGCTCCAATTGTAAATAGATGCTGGTGGGAAGATTTCTACAGGTTACCTGCAATGGCTGACCTGTCATGCTTGTAACCCTGGGAGAGAACAATTCTCTTTGTCCCCAGAGGCGTCAGACCTCCTCTCTCAGGAACCCCTGAACCCCGGCCACTGGACTTCACTCCACTGCCACGTAGTATGGGTCCTCCAAACGTTCCTGTGACGGTGAGTATGGTTTCCATGTGGGTTGAAGCCTCCCCTTGCTGCAAGCCTTCTGTCCTCACCATGGCATAGAGACGGTTAAAAAAAAATTGTGTTTGCCACTTTGGGTATACCTTCCACAGCCTGCAGTGACCAAGGCACCCACTTCGCTGGGCAAGTCCTATGAGCCTTCACAAAAGCTCTTGCAAACTTCTTGGGACCATCACTTTTCCAGTCACACTCAATCATCAGGCAAGATTGACACGGCCGATGGGAAAACTGGACTCCGAGAAGAAAGAGTGACCTACGTGGGGCTGAATGAACTGAGGGCTAGGATGATAGTGTGTGTATGACTACTTGTCTACAATAGGACTGATTGGGGAAGCCGGGGTGGGGGGCAGGGTGCGGATACCTTAGGAGCTTGGGATGAACATATACACATTCCTATACATAAAGTGGATAATCAACAAGCTCTTACGACTTGGCACAGGAAACTATACTCAATACTTTGTAATAACCTATAAGAGAAAAAAAATCTGAAACAGAATCTATCTATATCTATCTATCTATCTATCTATCTATCTATCATCTACCTATCTACCTATCTTTCTATCTAAATCACTGTGCTGTACACCTGAAACTGCACGACATTATAAATGCTTCAATTATTTCAAACAGAAAAGAATCTCCTAACCTGAGTGAGAGAGAGAGAGAGAGAGAACAGGACGGATTGTGAAATCTTTTCTTTGCCAGCTACAAGGGAAAATGAAAACAAACAAAACCCAATTTATTTTAAAAGTTGGACATCCATTTGGTGACTTGTACCCTTGTCAGCAAAATGGAATCACTTCTCTTTTTCTCCCTACCTGCTCCGTCCAGAATTCAGAAACTCTCCGTGAGGCTCCTTATTTCTTTGGCAAGAGAGTCACTTGCATGCATTCCTTAGAGGCCCACGTTACGTTTCCATAAAACGGGAATACACACTTGTGGATATGAGATTCTGGTGCTATTCATTTTCCTTAGGGTGCTGCTTTTCACCTGAAAACCGGACTGGATCCTGAAGTCTTTCAAGTTGCCCCCAATATCGGGCTACAACTCTCTCCATGAATGTTTCCCACTTTCGCCCAGCCCACCCTTTTGACTTGGCATCACTGACAACGAAAACGGCCCTTTGCCTGAAGCCCTACAGACCGAAGCTGGAGGACTTGGTGAAAACTTTAGAGACATGGCCACCACAGCTCCTATGGAAACCATCCTGGTGCCTGTTTCTGTGAGAGCCACTCTGAAAGTCGAACCAAACACCCATCATCACAGCCATTTCAAACTGCTAAAGTTGCTTCCACCCTAACATCTACAAATCTTCTTCACTGACACCGCCCCCCACACGCTCCCCCCCCTCCACTGGTTTATAATCGGCCCCTGGCGACTTGGGAAGGAGCGAGCGGTGGAGAAGCAGGCGGGGGCGGGGGCGGGGGCGGGGTGGGGCGGGACCAACAGACAGTAGCCGCTGCCTGCCTGCCTGCCTGCCTGCCGGGCTGAGACCTGAGGGCTGCGGGCCACGCTGGTTTCTGCAACTCAATCCCTTCCAGGAAGCACCTGTGATGACTACTTGGCAGGGAATGGTCAAAGCTGAACTCTCTTGGCCTATTTCTGAAAAAGGCCTGAGTCTCAGCTACGACAGATTTTCTGGATTTCTTGGCCCATGCACGGACCCGCACCCTCCCATCCTGTCAGATCCTTTGTACCCACACCTCCCCTGGGAGAGTTCTTTGGCCTCGTCTGGAACATGAACAAGCAAAACCAAACACAGTGTGACATAATGTATTGGTCTTTATTGAAAAGAAACATGCTCCTCTCGCACACCTGAGGGCAGGAAGCAAAGGCAAGTTCTCAGCAGGATGGGGGACAGGGAACCCGAACCGAGGCTGGTCAGCAGTGGCCCCCTGCCCCCCACCACCCCGCCCCCGATCCCCGTCTCTCCCAGGCCCACGAGGGGCCTCCCTTCCCCGCCTCTCTCTGTGCCCCTCGTCTCCAGCTCCCCCAGCCCAGCTTCTGCACCCCACCCCCCCATCCCCGGCCCCGGGAAGGGGAGGCATGTCTGTCCCAGCTCCAGTTCTGATATTTCACTTGTGAAACTTCCCTAGGCCCAGGTGCCAGCTTGCCGTCCTGCTGCTTCATGTCCGTCTCTATCAGCCATGCCCAAAGGGCACGTGAAATTATGGACAGCAAATAGCACACCTAGAGGGTGTGTGTGTGGGGGTGGGGTGTGGTGTCCCTTCTCCAGGAAGCAGTGAGGGAACAAAAGGAGGCCTGGGGGAAGGAGTCCTGGGTGCCTATCATCGCGCCCCCGCCCCCCCACCGCCCCGCAGTGCACCATTCGTTTCCATCTCCGCATCTGAAGGACACGTAGTCCTCGTTGAAGCAACTTGATGAGGATTCCCCTCCTAATGACGTGACAGAACCTATGAAGAACTGCACTCCTTGAATCCATAAATGCTAACAGGATCCAAGGAGTTTTCCATCAATGGCCGAAAAAGAAATGGTCCTGAACATAATAACTGCCAAGTATTCCTCTAGACGGAGGCATCATTCACTTTTTCTTTTTTTAACTTATTTTCTTTTTATGTTTTACAATAAACTGTATATATTTAGAGTGTACAATTTGGTACCCCAATCTTCCAATTCATTCCCCCCCAACCCTCCCCACTTTCCCCACTTGGTGTCCATATGTTTGTGCTCTACATCTGTGTCTCTATTTCTGCCTTGCACACCAGTTGATGTGTACCATTTTTCTGCAGTCCACATATATGTGTGAATATACAATATTTGTTTTTCTCTTTCTGACTCACTATCTTTCACTTGTTAACAACAGTAACGACGATGACGCCGACGACAAGGACAAGGATAAGGACCGGAAAAACAACAACAGAGAGAGCACTGGGCGAGTTTTCCACTTCTTAAAGGAAGGAGGCCGTGTTCCCAGGCAGGTTGGCTCAGCTGCACAGTTTCCTCCGGTGACTATTCCTGGGGGCACCGTCGAGGTGATGCACGAAACACACAGGAGGAGGCCTTCTTGAATGTCCTGCCCAGGAAATGGGGACATGATTCCAGCAGTGGCAATGGCTGCCCTTCTCTTTAGGGTGACACACGGGCCTGATGGCACTGGGCAAACCCTCCCCTCCCTCCCTCCCTCCCTCCCACCTTCCTTCCTTCCTTCCTTTCTTCCTTCTTGAGGCTCTTGGCCTCCCCACTTTAAGGAAGAGCCCAGGGCCCAGCAGAAAAGACCTTCTGCTGATCCTTGCCAGGGGGCTCTCATTTTACACACTTGAATAGGATCAGTAGACACCGTCATCCCATGAGAAGCAGACAATATCATCCAAAAGCCTACTTTCCTGGTGTCTCAGCGTGCAGGGCTCCTCCTTCTCAGGGATCTTGCGCTCTGTAGGGATAATTCACATGCTGGGGGAGTAGGTTCCCAATAGCATCTTATGAAATGGATTACAGGATGTCTTCCTTTGAAAAAGATAAAGATTATTTGGGAAAGTTATTCATATGAAGCACATGGATGATATCCTCTCTGATCTATATATTAGAGTTGACCGTTGAACAACCAACATGGGGGATTAGGGGGGCCGACCCCACACACACCATTGAGAACCCATGCATAACTTCACAGTCCAAGCTCTGTATCGGGGCTTGCACCTCTGAGTACTCAGCAACCAGAGATCCTGCAGTGCCATAGTGCACAGCTATGGAAAACATCCCCTTATGAGTCACACACACACACACGCGTGCGCGCGTCCTCGAGCGCAGACATCTCAACTTTGTTACACAAGAGTTAGTGGTGTTCGAATAATCTTAGAAGTGATGACTGCTGTCTGATGAAATCAATGGATCGATCAATCAATCTATGACACTACACTTTGTATTTCCTAGTCTCAAAATGATTTGGAATTTGGCTCCTTAGAAGTTTAGCTTGGTCCTTCAAGGACAGTGTCAGTCAGAGAGAAAATAACATTTCTTCAAATCATGGAAGTGAAATAGTCCTGGACGCTTATGTGAAACATTAACATAATTTTTCTTCTTTATTTTATAAGATAACTGGAATTAGGAAGAAAATCTCCTCGTGAAAAACCAGGTGCTACCTTTCCTTGACTGATGATCGAAGAGGAGAAAGCATTTTCTGGGCCCATGCAACTTGAGAGAAGTTCTAACTTTTCTGGAAAAGAAAGATTCCCACCCTCCCCTTGCTCGGCCATGCTAGAAACCTTCCCCTGCCCCAAACTCTGACGTGTCCCCTTGTTTGGCCTCACTGTGTGTCATCCGTGGGTGCGGGAACACACTTGCATTCCGTAACAGGAGAGCCTATGGAGAAAAGATCTCTGGCCACTTTCATGGGATCTGCATTGCTGGCTAGGTAAACCTAAGACATCAAAAGAAGTGCCTTGGAACACATGCTCCTTCCACACTGGTCACCTCATAGGATTCCTAAATGACTCTGGTTCAGCACTCACTCGACTTGGCTGTGTTTCTGTGCTTCCTGACCTAAAGGATCTATCTGGATATGCCACCCGATAGAAGCTGAAATAAATTCACTTTGGATGTGTGTGAATGCCGTTCATACAGAGAGCGGGGACTGCAGGGAGCTCTTGTGGATAAAGAAAAATGGGGGAACACATGTAGGCGACAGCACATAAAGTATAGAAAGATACACGAAGGTTTCCTTCGTTCGCGGGTTGGGAAGGGGGAACGACAGAACATTCCCTGCTTCTACTCCACGCACGCATGCACGCAGGCAGGCAGGCAGGCAGGCAGGCAGGCACCGGAGTGGGGTGGGGTGGGGGGAGCTGGCTCCTTACCCCACCCACCAGGGATGCGTGCGCGTTTAAAGAGACCAGGAGGAACGTGGTGGCGGTGGTGATGAGGAAGGAGAACCACGTTCAAGGTGTGGATTTGCGGTGAGGGCTACGTGAGGTGACTAAGAACTCAGTGCAGTGAGCGGCCCATACAAGGACAGAAGCGATGGTCCCCTAATGCTTGCAGGGCCTGGACAGGAGCATGAACGGGAGCCCATGTCCCCAGGTTGGCATCATGACACTAGTTCATCCCTGTGAAACAGGATGTGTTTTCTGTGTTCTCCTGTCTTGACAAACACACGTCTTTACCTGTGTCTCCGTACAACGACGGTCTCTGCGTGACAGTCGGCAGAACATCCCCAGGGACAATTATCACAGAGACCTGAGGTTCTGCTTGGCTGGCAATGCTTGTGTGAATACTGCAGTGAGATACAGACAGACAGACAAACAGACAGACAGACACACACACACACACACACACACAAACACACACCCCTACCTATAATTATGTGTATTTAATACGATATCTTTATTGATTTTCTGTCTCAGATGACTAATGATGCTGTCAGCCTCATGATTTTCACACAGGGTTTCTGTGTGTGTCCTACTGTCGGGACAACATAGCCGGTCTGTGTCATGGAAACAGAGACACCGTGGGAGTCACAGGAATGAAGACCTCGTTCTAGGAACTGGACCTTCCAGAGGCCTGGGAGCAGCTGGGCAGGGCAGGGCTGGGCTGGGCTGCGGAGGAGGGGAGGGGAGGGGAGGGAAGGCTGTGGCTCTCAGTCCTCTGAGTGCCCGGTGGCAGTGGCGGAGGTGGCAGTGCCGATGGAGCTGTCAGCGCCCGCAGGGAAAGGTAGCCACCGATGTGCGGGGCCACAGGGGAGACATGGAGAGACTCGGGGGAAGGCACAGCTGTCCCTCGGTGGATCTGCGGCCAGGCAGCCAGGAGTGGCCTGGGTCACTGTCGTCCAGGGGGCACCAGCTGGGAACACTAGACAGACGCAGTGCGGCGGGTGTGTGTGTGTGTGTGTGTGTGTGGGGATGGACAGCCTTCCACCCTGCACCTCTGTGCCCACCTGTCACCATGTGGGATGGCGACAGCCTGCAGAGAGCCTTGGCTGTGGCTTCACTTCCAATGCCTACATCCCATCCAGCGTTCTCTTTGCACCAGCCCTACCCTGGGGTCGCACGGGGAGGGGGAGACTCAGAAAGGCGGTTCCCAGGCTGCCCCCGCATGGAAGTCACATGAGCCTCCGGACATGGCCGTGCCACGTCAAACACGCGTCTTGAGGTAGGTCAGACTTTCCATTGTGTTACGGTTTGTTTCCTTGGGAGAAGTTGTGTCTCTTAGGCCAGGAGCAACTGGAATTGTCGGTCAAAGTCCTCAGGCAGCCCTTTGACTTGGAGGCCGAGCACAAGTTTGACACGGTATGTTTCCGGTGACATGGAATTGCAGATGGCCCACGAAGCATGCTCTCGCCAATACTGCCAAGCCTGTGGTCTCACAGGGGACGGTCTCCTCGACCGAGATGTCACCATCTCGGGAATCCGCACCTGGAGCGACACGGTGACCTCAGGACGAGCACCCTGTCTGTGCGCCCCATCCGGATGCGCGTGGACGGGAATGGAGCAGCTCTGGGAACGGTGGACGATGCCGGCTCTTGTTCTTCTGCTCTGCTGCCTGCCGTGCACGGCTGTGGAGAGGGACGAGCCGCTGTGGAGAGGGATGAGCCGAGTCCAGTGTCTCTGAACCCACCCCAAGCAAAGAGGAGCAGGAAAGTGGGTGTGGGCCCTCCCTCGTGTGTGGCCAGGATCCTGTGCGGAGGGAGAGTCCCTGGCCCTCCCGCTGAGAGGAAGGTGCGAGAGGTGGATCGGCGGCGTCTTTCCTCGGGGCCCCAGAGCTTCTGCGGCTCCGATCTCCCCTCTTCACAGTTCTAGTTGGCGCCCGCCCCAGCACAACCTACCTGAGAGCTTCCCTGGTATCCGGAAGCGATGGCTTTGTGTTTTGAGGACAGAAGGGGAGAAAGAGCTGAGCAAAGCTTTTCCCTGGAACCTGAGTGTCTATGGGTGTGTCTGGCCCATCACCAGCGAGCGTGCTGAGTGCCACTTCCTGAGGGCAGGTGCTCTTTAAGGAAAGTATGGCTTCGTATCTTTGTTACACGCAGGCCCTTCTAGAATGTGGAGTGAGTTTCTCAAGAATCCCAGCAGAATCCCAGGTGCTGTGGAGGCTAGGGCCTCAAAGGTCCGGCTCCATCCCCTCTCTCCATCCTGGCCTGGCCTGGCCTGGCTGGGCCCCTAAGGACCCTGCTGGCCTCTAGAGTGGCCCCTGCTTCTCGGTTGGTTTCCATGCTGCTGCTCACAGAGCCATCTTCTCCAAAGGCAGCCGATCGCCGTATTCCTTCCGTGGAGCTCTGGCACGGCTCTCCTTGGCTTGGATGATAGCATGAGAGGACTGACAAGCTGGGTCCTTCCTCCAGGGCTGACCTTTTACAAACTCCGCCTTGAAGAGGAGTAAAGTCAGCATGTCATTCTCACGTGTAAGATGGGACCCGAAGGGCCTGTTCCTAGCTCTACCACTTGGGAAAGTGAGGGACTCTTCCGTCAAGGAAACGGAGAGCTCATACTTGATGGTGCGGTTGTCAGAAGCCTTTTTCTAAGCCTCCCCTGGCCCCACTGTGTCAGAAAGACGTGTCCCTCCACCTGCCGGGGACTTGATGAAGGAGAGTCACTCTGGTAGAAGTACCCGAAGCTCGATGACTTCACTGCCGTCTCCCTTTCTCTGGCACGGGCCCGCCCCTGGAGGAGCCCTGTCTTCGCCTAGCCGTGACGGCACCGCTCAGGGGAGCTGGAGACAGGACCCCAATGAGGGCAGGTGGATGGGAGCCTGTTCAAAATGACCTACACACCCAATCTGCCGTAGACATGGTGCACAGATCGTGGACGTGCCTGTGCCCCCGAAGACATCCGTGTGGCCCCAGGCATCCGGCAGCCATCTTCTCCATGTTCGCCTGACCTGTGCTCTCGCTCTTTTCTCCAGAGCACTCGCCTGATGATTCGTGGGGGAATGAAACCCCAGCTGGCAGGAGCCAAATGATCTCCCCAACACAAGGGAAAAGAAGAGGTGGGGTCCCGCATCCCTCCAATGTGTCTGTGCCTAAGAATGAGTTTCTAAGAAATCTCATCCTCCTTTAGCTCCCTTAACTCTCCCCCGCCCCCCCCCACCCCCACCCCCGGCGCCCGCCAGCCCGGGCCATAGTATAGTTACTTTCCCAGATTTCCTCCCTCTCCTCAGCAGAACCGAAGAGATTGTAGGTGTTGCCACTTCTCTGAGTCTTTCTTTGCTTTCTTAGGAGGGCTGCCCCATGTCACGTAAAACTTGGAAGACATACACACGTGAGCATCTCTCCTTGTGATTCTAACCCAGGGAAGAGCATTTAAAAATCGAAAGGAGGCAAACTAGGGTTCAGGCACCCAGAGTTGAGCCGGGTGGCCACTGGGAAGAGAGTTCCAGATGCCTTCCTGTTTGGGGGAGGGGGAAATCTCCCCCTCTGCCCCTCTTGAGTCCTCGTGGCTGGACTCATCCTAACATGGACTCAAGGCAGGCGGATAGAGGAAGCGGGAGCGGGAACACGTGTTCGTTTGTTGTTGTTGTTGTTGTTGTTGTTGTTGTTTTACCTTCTAGCCCTGAGAAGTGGCTGAGGCGGGCAGCTTTTCGACTGTGTAGACCAAGGGACAGTACATGTGTGAGACAGGGATCAGACCGAGAGACTTAGCTTTCGGGTGTGCCCTGAGGGAAGGAAGAATCTAAACAGAGTTTGGGCTTGGGGGGGTCCCTGAAAGAAGTCACAGTGTTTGTCTCCCTAGGCTTCTCGGCCCCAATGAATTCCCTACTTTGGGGATTGGAGCGTCCTCCTAACTCCAGGTGCGGATGCAGGGAGTGCGCCTTTCACCCGAGAGAGAGATGGATGTCTCGCTTTCAGGGAGACACAAAGGAGAGCCCGAGGGTCCCTCTTGTGTTGGCCGCCTTCTTGAGGTCACCGTCACGCCAAATGATCACTGTGCCACGGAGGTGCATTTTGGCGTGGCCTATCCTGGGCTCCACAGCCACCTCCCTGAGAACGGGTATGGTCAGAACCGTAGGAAGCTCAAGGGCGCCGCCAGCCGCTTTCAAAAACGTATCTGTCAGCACCTGCTGGCTGCAACCGCGAGGTTTCCAAGTGCCCTCCGCATATTCTCCCCCTCCCCCGCAACGACCTCATCACTTCCAATCCTGGCGAACAATGTATGGAACCTTTGCTGGGGTTTTCGTTTGTTTCTCTTTTGTGGGGTTTCTCTCTCTCTCTCTCTCTCTCTCTCTCTCTCTCTCTCTCTCTCTGTCACACGCGCTCTGATGTTCGGGGCCTAATGGGAGAAATGAAATCAAGCGAGGGGTTTTGCCCTCAGGTTGCCTTGGTCTCGGGTTGACTTGTGTGCGCTGAGAAAGACGGCCTTTACTGAAGGCCCTGCACAGACTTTTTGACACCCCCGATCCATGGAATCCTGAAGCTGTGGAACCTAGAAATCTTTCGGTCTCCTTTTGATTTGGAAATCTTCTCCTTGACAGAAAGAAGCCCATTTAAAAGAGAAAAAGAAAAAGTGGAACTGCATGAGCAGATCGGTTTTTAGATCTCAGCCGGGCGGCTGCCCGGTTCTCTGGGGAGAACTGTCTTCATCTTGCAAATCTGTACACACAGCCCACAGTGGCCTGGGATGGAGGCCAGTGGACTGGATTGGGCAGAACCTGAGACCAGAGGAAAGAGAAAAAAAATAAGAAAAATGGTGGTGGTGGTTGGGGGGAGGGGGAAGAGGTCTGCTTTGAAAAATAGGAACTGCTGGCAGGGCTCCCTCACCCCCACCCCCCCCCACCCCAAAGTAGGACTGTGTATCCAGGCGTAGAAATGATACTGTGCCAAGAAGGCAAGCGCTGTTGAGACTGCTGTTCCTATGATGTTACAAACCGAAAGCGATGCTTTCTGGTCGAGGCTCTCCATGACAATCTACTAAGCAAATCATAGGTTGGCTGTTTTGGACGTTCTCTGCAGTTTTCATTGGGAGTGAGGAAGAGCCGTTTGTACATGTTTTGATACAATGTTTTTTTTTTTTTTTTTTTCATTTTATTTTATTTTATTTTTTTTTGGGGGTACACCAGGTTCAATCAATTGTTTTTTTTTACACATATCCCCATATTCCCTCCCTTCCTTGACGCCCCCCCCTCGATTCCCCCCCACCCTCCCTGCCCCAGTCCTCTAAGGCATCTTCCATCCTCGAGTTGGGCACACAGGAGGAGGCCTTCTTGAATGTCCTGCCCAGGAAATGGGGACATGATTCCAGCAGTGGCAATGGCTGCCCTTCTCTTTAGGGTGACACACGGGCCTGATGGCACTGGGCAAACCCTCCCCTCCCTCCCTCCCTCCCTCCCACCTTCCTTCCTTCCTTCCTTTCTTCCTTCTTGAGGCTCTTGGCCTCCCCACTTTAAGGAAGAGCCCAGGGCCCAGCAGAAAAGACCTTCTGCTGATCCTTGCCAGGGGGCTCTCATTTTACACACTTGAATAGGATCAGTAGACACCGTCATCCCATGAGAAGCAGACAATATCATCTAAAAGCCTACTTTCCTGGTGTCTCAGCATGCAGGGCTCCTCCTTCTCAGGGATCTTGCGCTCTGTAGGGATAATTCACATGCTGGGGGAGTAGGTTCCCAATAGCATCTTATGAAATGGATTACAGGATGTCTTCCTTTGAAAAAGATAAAGATTATTTGGGAAAGTTATTCATATGAAGCACATGGATGATATCCTCTCTGATCTATATATTAGAGTTGACCGTTGAACAACCAACATGGGGGATTAGGGGGGCCGACCCCACACACACCATTGAGAACCCATGCATAACTTCACAGTCCAAGCTCTGTATCGGGGCTTGCACCTCTGAGTACTCAGCAACCAGAGATCCTGCAGTGCCATAGTGCACAGCTATGGAAAACATCCCCTTATGAGTCACACACACACACACACGCGTGCGCGCGTCCTCGAGCGCAGACATCTCAACTTTGTTACACAAGAGTTAGTGGTGTTTGAATAATCTTAGAAGTGACGACTGCTGTCTGATGAAATCAATGGATCGATCAATCAATCTATGACACTACACTTTGTATTTCCTAGTCTCAAAATGATTTGGAATTTGGCTCCTTAGAAGTTTAGCTTGGTCCTTCAAGGACAGTGTCAGTCAGAGAGAAAATAACATTTCTTCAAATCATGGAAGTGAAATAGTCCTGGACGCTTATGTGAAACATTAACAGAATTTTTCTTCTTTATTTTATAAGATAACTGGAATTAGGAAGAAAATCTCCTCGTGAAAAACCAGGTGCTACCTTTCCTTGACTGATGATCGAAGAGGAGAAAGCATTTTCTGGGCCCATGCAACTTGAGAGAAGTTCTAACTTTTCTGGAAAAGAAAGATTCCCACCCTCCCCTTGCTCGGCCATGCTAGAAACCTTCCCCTGCCCCAAACTCTGACGTGTCCCCTTGTTTGGCCTCACTGTGTGTCGTCCGTGGGTGCGGGAACACACTTGCATTCCGTAACAGGAGAGCCTATGGAGAAAAGATCTCTGGCCACTTTCATGGGATCTGCATTGCTGGCTAGGTAAACCTAAGACATCAAAAGAAGTGCCTTGGAACACATGCTCCTTCCACACTGGTCACCTCATAGGATTCCTAAATGACTCTGGTTCAGCACTCACTCGACTTGGCTGTGTTTCTGTGCTTCCTGACCTAAAGGATCTATCTGGATATGCCACCCGATAGAAGCTGAAATAAATTCACTTTGGATGTGTGTGAATGCCGTTCATACAGAGAGCGGGGACTGCAGGGAGCTCTTGTGGATAAAGAAAAATGGGGGAACACATGTAGGCGACAGCACATAAAGTATAGAAAGATACACGAAGGTTTCCTTCGTTCGCGGGTTGGGAAGGGGGAACGACAGAACATTCCCTGCTTCTACTCCACGCACGCATGCACGCAGGCAGGCAGGCAGGCAGGCAGGCAGGCACCGGAGTGGGGTGGGGTGGGGGGAGCTGGCTCCTTACCCCACCCACCAGGGACGCGTGCGCGTTTAAAGAGACCAGGAGGAACGTGGTGGCGGTGGCGATGAGGAAGGAGGACCACGTTCAAGGTGTGGATTTGCGGTGAGGGCTACGTGAGGTGACTAAGAACTCAGTGCAGTGAGCGGCCCATACAAGGACAGAAGCGATGGTCCCCTAATGCTTGCAGGGCCTGGCCAGGAGCATGAACGGGAGCCCATGTCCCCAGGTTGGCATCATGACACTAGTTCATCCCTGTGAAACAGGATGTGTTTTCTGTATTCTCCTGTCTTGACAAACACACGTCTTTACCTGTGTCTCCGTACAACGACGGTCTCTGCGTGACAGTCGGCAGAACATCCCCAGGGACAATTATCACAGAGACCTGAGGTTCTGCTTGGCTGGCAATGCTTGTGTGAATGCTGCAGTGAGATACAGACAGACAGACAAACAGACAGACACACACACACACACACACACAAACACACACCCCTACCTATAATTATGTGTATTTAATACGATATCTTTATTGATTTTCTGTCTCAGATGACTAATGATGCTGTCAGCCTCATGATTTTCACACAGGGTTTCTGTGTGTGTCCTACTGTCGGGACAACATAGCCGGTCTGTGTCATGGAAACAGAGACACCGTGGGAGTCACAGGAATGAAGACCTCGTTCTAGGAACTGGACCTTCCAGAGGCCTGGGAGCAGCTGGGCAGGGCAGGGCTGGGCTGGGCTGCGGAGGAGGGGATGGGAGGGGAGGGGAGGGGAGGGAAGGCTGTGGCTCTCAGTCCTCT
This sequence comes from Hippopotamus amphibius kiboko, assembly GCF_030028045.1. Lineage (NCBI taxonomy): Eukaryota > Metazoa > Chordata > Mammalia > Artiodactyla > Hippopotamidae > Hippopotamus > Hippopotamus amphibius. The sequence continues at coordinate 35,084,231 of NC_080200.1, read as the reverse complement.
GAGTGCCCGGTGGCAGTGGCGGAGGTGGCAGTGCCGATGGAGCTGTCAGCGCCCGCAGGGAAAGGTAGCCACCGATGTGCGGGGCCACAGGGGAGACATGGAGAGACTCGGGGGAAGGCACAGCTGTCCCTCGGTGGATCTGCGGCCAGGCAGCCAGGAGTGGCCTGGGTCACTGTCGTCCAGGGGGCACCAGCTGGGAACACTAGCCAGACGCAGTGTGGCGGGTGTGTGTGTGTGTGTGTGTGTGTGTGGATGGACAGCCTTCCACCCTGCACCTCTGTGCCCACCTGTCACCATGTGGGATGGCGACAGCCTGCAGAGAGCCTTGGCTGTGGCTTCACTTCCAATGCCTACATCCCATCCAGCGTTCTCTTTGCACCAGCCCTACCCTGGGGTCGCACGGGGAGGGGGAGACTCAGAAAGGCGGTTCCCAGGCTGCCCCCGCATGGAAGTCACATGAGCCTCCGGACATGGCCGTGCCACGTCAAACACGCGTCTTGAGGTAGGTCAGACTTTCCATTGTGTTACGGTTTGTTTCCTTGGGAGAAGTTGTGTCTCTTAGGCCAGGAGCAACTGGAATTGTCGGTCAAAGTCCTCAGGCAGCCCTTTGACTTGGAGGCCGAGCACAAGTTTGACACGGTATGTTTCCGGTGACATGGAATTGCAGATGGCCCACGAAGCATGCTCTCGCCAATACTGCCAAGCCTGTGGTCTCACAGGGGACGGTCTCCTCGACCGAGATGTCACCATCTCGGGAATCCGCACCTGGAGCGACACGGTGACCTCAGGACGAGCACCCTGTCTGTGCGCCCCATCCGGATGCGCGTGGACGGGAATGGAGCAGCTCTGGGAACGGTGGACGATGCCGGCTCTTGTTCTTCTGCTCTGCTGCCTGCCGTGCACGGCTGTGGAGAGGGACGAGCCGCTGTGGAGAGGGATGAGCCGAGTCCAGTGTCTCTGAACCCACCCCAAGCAAAGAGGAGCAGGAAAGTGGGTGTGGGCCCTCCCTCGTGTGTGGCCAGGATCCTGTGCGGAGGGAGAGTCCCTGGCCCTCCCGCTGAGAGGAAGGTGCGAGAGGTGGATCGGCGGCGTCTTTCCTCGGGGCCCCAGAGCTTCTGCGGCTCCGATCTCCCCTCTTCACAGTTCTAGTTGGCGCCCGCCCCAGCACAACCTACCTGAGAGCTTCCCTGGTATCCGGAAGCGATGGCTTTGTGTTTTGAGGACAGAAGGGGAGAAAGAGCTGAGCAAAGCTTTTCCCTGGAACCTGAGTGTCTATGGGTGTGTCTGGCCCATCACCAGCGAGCGTGCTGAGTGCCACTTCCTGAGGGCAGGTGCTCTTTAAGGAAAGTATGGCTTCGTATCTTTGTTACACGCAGGCCCTTCTAGAATGTGGAGTGAGTTTCTCAAGAATCCCAGCAGAATCCCAGGTGCTGTGGAGGCTAGGGCCTCAAAGGTCCGGCTCCATCCCCTCTCTCCATCCTGGCCTGGCCTGGCCTGGCTGGGCCCCTAAGGACCCTGCTGGCCTCTAGAGTGGCCCCTGCTTCTCGGTTGGTTTCCATGCTGCTGCTCACAGAGCCATCTTCTCCAAAGGCAGCCGATCGCCGTATTCCTTCCGTGGAGCTCTGGCACGGCTCTCCTTGGCTTGGATGATAGCATGAGAGGACTGACAAGCTGGGTCCTTCCTCCAGGGCTGACCTTTTACAAACTCCGCCTTGAAGAGGAGTAAAGTCAGCATGTCATTCTCACGTGTAAGATGGGACCCGAAGGGCCTGTTCCTAGCTCTACCACTTGGGAAAGTGAGGGACTCTTCCGTCAAGGAAACGGAGAGCTCATACTTGATGGTGCGGTTGTCAGAAGCCTTTTTCTAAGCCTCCCCTGGCCCCACTGTGTCAGAAAGACGTGTCCCTCCACCTGCCGGGGACTTGATGAAGGAGAGTCACTCTGGTAGAAGTACCCGAAGCTCGATGACTTCACTGCCGTCTCCCTTTCTCTGGCACGGGCCCGCCCCTGGAGGAGCCCTGTCTTCGCCTAGCCGTGACGGCACCGCTCAGGGGAGCTGGAGACAGGACCCCAATGAGGGCAGGTGGATGGGAGCCTGTTCAAAATGACCTACACACCCAATCTGCCGTAGACATGGTGCACAGATCGTGGACGTGCCTGTGCCCCCGAAGACATCCGTGTGGCCCCAGGCATCCGGCAGCCATCTTCTCCATGTTCGCCTGACCTGTGCTCTCGCTCTTTTCTCCAGAGCACTCGCCTGATGATTCGTGGGGGAATGAAACCCCAGCTGGCAGGAGCCAAATGATCTCCCCAACACAAGGGAAAAGAAGAGGTGGGGTCCCGCATCCCTCCAATGTGTCTGTGCCTAAGAATGAGTTTCTAAGAAATCTCATCCTCCTTTAGCTCCCTTAACTCTCCCCCGCCCCCCCCCACCCCCACCCCCGGCGCCCGCCAGCCCGGGCCATAGTATAGTTACTTTCCCAGATTTCCTCCCTCTCCTCAGCAGAACCGAAGAGATTGTAGGTGTTGCCACTTCTCTGAGTCTTTCTTTGCTTTCTTAGGAGGGCTGCCCCATGTCACGTAAAACTTGGAAGACATACACACGTGAGCATCTCTCCTTGTGATTCTAACCCAGGGAAGAGCATTTAAAAATCGAAAGGAGGCAAACTAGGGTTCAGGCACCCAGAGTTGAGCCGGGTGGCCACTGGGAAGAGAGTTCCAGATGCCTTCCTGTTTGGGGGAGGGGGAAATCTCCCCCTCTGCCCCTCTTGAGTCCTCGTGGCTGGACTCATCCTAACATGGACTCAAGGCAGGCGGATAGAGGAAGCGGGAGCGGGAACACGTGTTCGTTTGTTGTTGTTGTTGTTGTTGTTGTTGTTGTTTTACCTTCTAGCCCTGAGAAGTGGCTGAGGCGGGCAGCTTTTCGACTGTGTAGACCAAGGGACAGTACATGTGTGAGACAGGGATCAGACCGAGAGACTTAGCTTTCGGGTGTGCCCTGAGGGAAGGAAGAATCTAAACAGAGTTTGGGCTTGGGGGGGTCCCTGAAAGAAGTCACAGTGTTTGTCTCCCTAGGCTTCTCGGCCCCAATGAATTCCCTACTTTGGGGATTGGAGCGTCCTCCTAACTCCAGGTGCGGATGCAGGGAGTGCGCCTTTCACCCGAGAGAGAGATGGATGTCTCGCTTTCAGGGAGACACAAAGGAGAGCCCGAGGGTCCCTCTTGTGTTGGCCGCCTTCTTGAGGTCACCGTCACGCCAAATGATCACTGTGCCACGGAGGTGCATTTTGGCGTGGCCTATCCTGGGCTCCACAGCCACCTCCCTGAGAACGGGTATGGTCAGAACCGTAGGAAGCTCAAGGGCGCCGCCAGCCGCTTTCAAAAACGTATCTGTCAGCACCTGCTGGCTGCAACCGCGAGGTTTCCAAGTGCCCTCCGCATATTCTCCCCCTCCCCCGCAACGACCTCATCACTTCCAATCCTGGCGAACAATGTATGGAACCTTTGCTGGGGTTTTCGTTTGTTTCTCTTTTGTGGGGTTTCTCTCTCTCTCTCTCTCTCTCTCTCTCTCTCTCTCTCTCTCTCTGTCACACGCGCTCTGATGTTCGGGGCCTAATGGGAGAAATGAAATCAAGCGAGGGGTTTTGCCCTCAGGTTGCCTTGGTCTCGGGTTGACTTGTGTGCGCTGAGAAAGACGGCCTTTACTGAAGGCCCTGCACAGACTTTTTGACACCCCCGATCCATGGAATCCTGAAGCTGTGGAACCTAGAAATCTTTCGGTCTCCTTTTGATTTGGAAATCTTCTCCTTGACAGAAAGAAGCCCATTTAAAAGAGAAAAAGAAAAAGTGGAACTGCATGAGCAGATCGGTTTTTAGATCTCAGCCGGGCGGCTGCCCGGTTCTCTGGGGAGAACTGTCTTCATCTTGCAAATCTGTACACACAGCCCACAGTGGCCTGGGATGGAGGCCAGTGGACTGGATTGGGCAGAACCTGAGACCAGAGGAAAGAGAAAAAAAATAAGAAAAATGGTGGTGGTGGTTGGGGGGAGGGGGAAGAGGTCTGCTTTGAAAAATAGGAACTGCTGGCAGGGCTCCCTCACCCCCACCCCCCCCCCACCCCAAAGTAGGACTGTGTATCCAGGCGTAGAAATGATACTGTGCCAAGAAGGCAAGCGCTGTTGAGACTGCTGTTCCTATGATGTTACAAACCGAAAGCGATGCTTTCTGGTCGAGGCTCTCCATGACAATCTACTAAGCAAATCATAGGTTGGCTGTTTTGGACGTTCTCTGCAGTTTTCATTGGGAGTGAGGAAGAGCCGTTTGTACATGTTTTGATACAATGTTTTTTTTTTTTTTTTTTTCATTTTATTTTATTTTATTTTTTTTTGGGGGTACACCAGGTTCAATCAATTGTTTTTTTTTACACATATCCCCATATTCCCTCCCTTCCTTGACGCCCCCCCCTCGATTCCCCCCCACCCTCCCTGCCCCAGTCCTCTAAGGCATCTTCCATCCTCGAGTTGGGCACACAGGAGGAGGCCTTCTTGAATGTCCTGCCCAGGAAATGGGGACATGATTCCAGCAGTGGCAATGGCTGCCCTTCTCTTTAGGGTGACACACGGGCCTGATGGCACTGGGCAAACCCTCCCCTCCCTCCCTCCCTCCCTCCCACCTTCCTTCCTTCCTTCCTTTCTTCCTTCTTGAGGCTCTTGGCCTCCCCACTTTAAGGAAGAGCCCAGGGCCCAGCAGAAAAGACCTTCTGCTGATCCTTGCCAGGGGGCTCTCATTTTACACACTTGAATAGGATCAGTAGACACCGTCATCCCATGAGAAGCAGACAATATCATCTAAAAGCCTACTTTCCTGGTGTCTCAGCATGCAGGGCTCCTCCTTCTCAGGGATCTTGCGCTCTGTAGGGATAATTCACATGCTGGGGGAGTAGGTTCCCAATAGCATCTTATGAAATGGATTACAGGATGTCTTCCTTTGAAAAAGATAAAGATTATTTGGGAAAGTTATTCATATGAAGCACATGGATGATATCCTCTCTGATCTATATATTAGAGTTGACCGTTGAACAACCAACATGGGGGATTAGGGGGGCCGACCCCACACACACCATTGAGAACCCATGCATAACTTCACAGTCCAAGCTCTGTATCGGGGCTTGCACCTCTGAGTACTCAGCAACCAGAGATCCTGCAGTGCCATAGTGCACAGCTATGGAAAACATCCCCTTATGAGTCACACACACACACACACGCGTGCGCGCGTCCTCGAGCGCAGACATCTCAACTTTGTTACACAAGAGTTAGTGGTGTTTGAATAATCTTAGAAGTGACGACTGCTGTCTGATGAAATCAATGGATCGATCAATCAATCTATGACACTACACTTTGTATTTCCTAGTCTCAAAATGATTTGGAATTTGGCTCCTTAGAAGTTTAGCTTGGTCCTTCAAGGACAGTGTCAGTCAGAGAGAAAATAACATTTCTTCAAATCATGGAAGTGAAATAGTCCTGGACGCTTATGTGAAACATTAACAGAATTTTTCTTCTTTATTTTATAAGATAACTGGAATTAGGAAGAAAATCTCCTCGTGAAAAACCAGGTGCTACCTTTCCTTGACTGATGATCGAAGAGGAGAAAGCATTTTCTGGGCCCATGCAACTTGAGAGAAGTTCTAACTTTTCTGGAAAAGAAAGATTCCCACCCTCCCCTTGCTCGGCCATGCTAGAAACCTTCCCCTGCCCCAAACTCTGACGTGTCCCCTTGTTTGGCCTCACTGTGTGTCGTCCGTGGGTGCGGGAACACACTTGCATTCCGTAACAGGAGAGCCTATGGAGAAAAGATCTCTGGCCACTTTCATGGGATCTGCATTGCTGGCTAGGTAAACCTAAGACATCAAAAGAAGTGCCTTGGAACACATGCTCCTTCCACACTGGTCACCTCATAGGATTCCTAAATGACTCTGGTTCAGCACTCACTCGACTTGGCTGTGTTTCTGTGCTTCCTGACCTAAAGGATCTATCTGGATATGCCACCCGATAGAAGCTGAAATAAATTCACTTTGGATGTGTGTGAATGCCGTTCATACAGAGAGCGGGGACTGCAGGGAGCTCTTGTGGATAAAGAAAAATGGGGGAACACATGTAGGCGACAGCACATAAAGTATAGAAAGATACACGAAGGTTTCCTTCGTTCGCGGGTTGGGAAGGGGGAACGACAGAACATTCCCTGCTTCTACTCCACGCACGCATGCACGCAGGCAGGCAGGCAGGCAGGCAGGCAGGCACCGGAGTGGGGTGGGGTGGGGGGAGCTGGCTCCTTACCCCACCCACCAGGGACGCGTGCGCGTTTAAAGAGACCAGGAGGAACGTGGTGGCGGTGGCGATGAGGAAGGAGGACCACGTTCAAGGTGTGGATTTGCGGTGAGGGCTACGTGAGGTGACTAAGAACTCAGTGCAGTGAGCGGCCCATACAAGGACAGAAGCGATGGTCCCCTAATGCTTGCAGGGCCTGGCCAGGAGCATGAACGGGAGCCCATGTCCCCAGGTTGGCATCATGACACTAGTTCATCCCTGTGAAACAGGATGTGTTTTCTGTATTCTCCTGTCTTGACAAACACACGTCTTTACCTGTGTCTCCGTACAACGACGGTCTCTGCGTGACAGTCGGCAGAACATCCCCAGGGACAATTATCACAGAGACCTGAGGTTCTGCTTGGCTGGCAATGCTTGTGTGAATGCTGCAGTGAGATACAGACAGACAGACAAACAGACAGACACACACACACACACACACACAAACACACACCCCTACCTATAATTATGTGTATTTAATACGATATCTTTATTGATTTTCTGTCTCAGATGACTAATGATGCTGTCAGCCTCATGATTTTCACACAGGGTTTCTGTGTGTGTCCTACTGTCGGGACAACATAGCCGGTCTGTGTCATGGAAACAGAGACACCGTGGGAGTCACAGGAATGAAGACCTCGTTCTAGGAACTGGACCTTCCAGAGGCCTGGGAGCAGCTGGGCAGGGCAGGGCTGGGCTGGGCTGCGGAGGAGGGGATGGGAGGGGAGGGGAGGGGAGGGAAGGCTGTGGCTCTCAGTCCTCTGAGTGCCCGGTGGCAGTGGCGGAGGTGGCAGTGCCGATGGAGCTGTCAGCGCCCGCAGGGAAAGGTAGCCACCGATGTGCGGGGCCACAGGGGAGACATGGAGAGACTCGGGGGAAGGCACAGCTGTCCCTCGGTGGATCTGCGGCCAGGCAGCCAGGAGTGGCCTGGGTCACTGTCGTCCAGGGGGCACCAGCTGGGAACACTAGCCAGACGCAGTGTGGCGGGTGTGTGTGTGTGTGTGTGTGTGTGTGGATGGACAGCCTTCCACCCTGCACCTCTGTGCCCACCTGTCACCATGTGGGATGGCGACAGCCTGCAGAGAGCCTTGGCTGTGGCTTCACTTCCAATGCCTACATCCCATCCAGCGTTCTCTTTGCACCAGCCCTACCCTGGGGTCGCACGGGGAGGGGGAGACTCAGAAAGGCGGTTCCCAGGCTGCCCCCGCATGGAAGTCACATGAGCCTCCGGACATGGCCGTGCCACATCAAACACGCGTCTTGAGGTAGGTCAGACTTTCCATTGTGTTACGGTTTGTTTCCTTGGGAGAAGTTGTGTCTCTTAGGCCAGGAGCAACTGGAATTGTCGGTCAAAGTCCTCAGGCAGCCCTTTGACTTGGAGGCCGAGCACAAGTTTGACACGGTATGTTTCCGGTGACATGGAATTGCAGATGGCCCACGAAGCATGCTCTCGCCAATACTGCCAAGCCTGTGGTCTCACAGGGGACGGTCTCCTCGACCGAGATGTCACCATCTCGGGAATCCGCACCTGGAGCGACACGGTGACCTCAGGACGAGCGCCCTGTCTGTGCGCCCCATCCGGATGCGCGTGGACGGGAATGGAGCAGCTCTGGGAACGGTGGACGATGCCGGCTCTTGTTCTTCTGCTCTGCTGCCTGCCGTGCACGGCTGTGGAGAGGGACGAGCCACTGTGGAGAGGGATGAGCCGAGTCCAGTGTCTCTGAACCCACCCCAAGCAAAGAGGAGCAGGAAAGTGGGTGTGGGCCCTCCCTCGTGTGTGGCCAGGATCCTGTGCGGAGGGAGAGTCCCTGGCCCTCCCGCTGAGAGGAAGGTGCGAGAGGTGGATCGGCGGCGTCTTTCCTCGGGGCCCCAGAGCTTCTGTGGCTCCGATCTCCCCTCTTCACAGTTCTAGTTGGCGCCCGCCCCAGCACAACCTACCTGAGAGCTTCCCTGGTATCCGGAAGCGATGGCTTTGTGTTTTGAGGACGGAAGGGGAGAAAGAGCTGAGCAAAGCTTTTCCCTGGAACCTGAGTGTCTATGGGTGTGTCTGGCCCATCACCAGCGAGCGTGCTGAGTGCCACTTCCTGAGGGCAGGTGCTCTTTAAGGAAAGTATGGCTTCGTATCTTTGTTACACGCAGGCCCTTCTAGAATGTGGAGCGAGTTTCTCAAGAATCCCAGCAGAATCCCAGGTGCTGTGGAGGCTAGGGCCTCAAAGGTCCGGCTCCATCCCCTCTCTCCATCCTGGCCTGGCCTGGCCTGGCTGGGCCCCTAAGGACGCTGCTGGCCTCTAGAGTGGCCCCTGCTTCTCGGTTGGTTTCCATGCTGCTGCTCACAGAGCCATCTTCTCCAAAGGCAGCCGATCGCCGTATTCCTTCCGTGGAGCTCTGGCACGGCTCTCCTTGGCTTGGATGATAGCATGAGAGGACTGGCAAGCTGGGTCCTTCCTCCAGGGCTGACCTTTTACAAACTCCGCCTTGAAGAGGAGTAAAGTCAGCATGTCATTCTCACGTGTAAGATGGGACCCGAAGGGCCTGTTCCTAGCTCTACCACTTGGGAAAGTGGGGGACTCTTCCGTCAAGGAAACGGAGAGCTCATACTTGATGGTGCGGTTGTCAGAAGCCTTTTTCTAAGCCTCCCCTGGCCCCACTGTGTCAGAAAGACGTGTCCCTCCACCTGCCGGGGACTTGATGAAGGAGAGTCACTCTGGTAGAAGTACCCGAAGCTCGATGACTTCACTGCCGTCTCCCTTTCTCTGGCACGGGCCCGCCCCTGGAGGAGCCCTGTCTTCGCCTAGCCGTGACGGCACCGCTCAGGGGAGCTGGAGACAGGACCCCAATGAGGGCAGGTGGATGGGAGCCTGTTCAAAATGACCTACACACCCAATCTGCCGTAGACATGGTGCACAGATCGTGGACGTGCCTGTGCCCCCGAAGACATCCGTGTGGCCCCAGGCATCCGGCAGCCATCTTCTCCATGTTCGCCTGACCTGTGCTCTCGCTCTTTTCTCCAGAGCACTCGCCTGATGATTCGTGGGGGAATGAAACCCCAGCTGGCAGGAGCCAAATGATCTTCCCAACACAAGGGAAAAGAAGAGGTGGGGTCCCGCATCCCTCCAATGTGTCTGTGCCTAAGAATGAGTTTCTAAGAAATCTCATCCTCCTTTAGCTCCCTTAACTCTCCCCCGCCCCCCCCACCCCCACCCCCGGCGCCCGCCAGCCCGGGCCATAGTATAGTTACTTTCCCAGATTTCCTCCCTCTCCTCAGCAGAACCGAAGAGATTGTAGGTGTTGCCACTTCTCTGAGTCTTTCTTTGCTTTCTTAGGAGGGCTGCCCCATGTCACGTAAAACTTGGAAGACATACACACGTGAGCATCTCTCCTTGTGATTCTAACCCAGGGAAGAGCATTTAAAAATCGAAAGGAGGCAAACTAGGGTTCAGGCACCCAGAGTTGAGCCGGGTGGCCACTGGGAAGAGAGTTCCAGATGCCTTCCTGTTTGGGGGAGGGGGAAATCTCCCCCTCTGCCCCTCTTGAGTCCTCGTGGCTGGACTCATCCTAACATGGACTCAAGGCAGGCGGATAGAGGAAGCGGGAGCGGGAACACGTGTTCGTTTGTTGTTGTTGTTGTTGTTGTTGTTGTTGTTTTACCTTCTAGCCCTGAGAAGTGGCTGAGGCGGGCAGCTTTTCGACTGTGTAGACCAAGGGACAGTACATGTGTGAGACAGGGATCAGACCGAGAGACTTAGCTTTCGGGTGCGCCCTGAGGGAAGGAAGAATCTAAACAGAGTTTGGGCTTGGGGGGGTCCCTGAAAGAAGTCACAGTGTTTGTCTCCCTAGGCTTCTCGGCCCCAATGAATTCCCTACTTTGGGGATCGGAGCGTCCTCCTAACTCCAGGTGCGGATGCAGAGAGTGCGCCTTTCACCCGAGAGAGAGATGGATGTCTCGCTTTCAGGGAGACACAAAGGAGAGCCCGAGGGTCCCTCTTGTGTTGGCCGCCTGCTTGAGGTCACCGTCACGCCAAATGATCACTGTGCCACGGAGGTGCATTTTGGCGTGGCCTATCCTGGGCTCCACAGCCACCTCCCTGAGAACGGGTATGGTCAGAACCGTAGGAAGCTCAAGGGCGCCGCCAGCCGCTTTCAAAAACGTATCTGTCAGCACCTGCTGGCTGCAACCGCGAGGTTTCCAAGTGCCCTCCGCATATTCTCCCCCTCCCCCGCAACGACCTCATCACTTCCAATCCTGGCGAACAATGTATGGAACCTTTGCTGGGGTTTTCGTTTGTTTCTCTTTTGTGGGGTTTCTCTCTCTCTCTCTCTCTCTCTCTCTCTCTCTCTGTCACACGCGCTCTGATGTTCGGGGCCTAATGGGAGAAATGAAATCAAGCGAGGGGTTTTGCCCTCAGGTTGCCTTGGTCTCGGGTTGACTTGTGTGCGCTGAGAAAGATGGCCTTTACTGAAGGCCCTGCACAGACTTTTTGACACCCCCGATCCATGGAATCCTGAAGCTGTGGAACCTAGAAATCTTTCGGTCTCCTTTTGATTTGGAAATCTTCTCCTTGACAGAAAGAAGCCCATTTAAAAGAGAAAAAGAAAAAGTGGAACTGCATGAGCAGATCGGTTTTTAGATCTCAGCCGGACGGCTGCCCGGTTCTCTGGGGAGAACTGTCTTCATCTTGCAAATCTGTACACACAGCCCACAGTGGCCTGGGATGGAGGCCAGTGGACTGGATTGGGCAGAACCTGAGACCAGAGGAAAGAGAAAAAAAATAAGAAAAATGGTGGTGGTGGTTGGGGGGAGGGGGAAGAGGTCTGCTTTGAAAAATAGGAACTGCTGGCAGGGCTCCCTCACCCCCACCCCCCCCACCCCAAAGTAGGACTGTGTATCCAGGCGTAGAAATGATACTGCGCCAAGAAGGCAAGCGCTGTTGAGACTGCTGTTCCTATGATGTTACAAACCGAAAGCGATGCTTTCTGGTCGAGGCTCTCCATGACAATCTACTAAGCAAATCATAGGTTGGCTGTTTTGGACGTTCTCTGCAGTTTTCATTGGGAGTGAGGAAGAGCCGTTTGTACATGTTTTGATACAATGTTTTGAATGCTGTGGGACCATGGTATGTTTCCGCCGTGGATGAACAAGGTTGCCTTTTCCAGCTTCCGCTTGCATGGTCATTTCCTGGTCCTGACGACCCCCCCCCCCCCGGCCCCAAGTGAGGGAGGCCTGTGTGTCTTTGTGTCCATTTAGAAGGGTTGGTGCTTGATGCCAGCATGATATCCAAATCTTGATTTTGGACTTACCAAACTACTGTTGGGAGTTTGTTTCTTGTCTTAATCTCCCTTAACTCTTGCAGTCACCTGAGTGTCCAGTCTTGATCTCGCGTCTCTCTCTGCCTCTGTCTCTGTCTCTCTCGCTCTTTCCTTTTGTTGATTTCTTCAAGGCAAGCCATCTTTTTCCTCCTCCTCCTCCTCCTCCTCCTCCCCCTCCTCCTCCTCCCCCACCACCCTCCTCTTCCTCTTCCTCCTTTCTCTGCCCCCCTCCCCCCTCCCTCCCTCCTCCCCCCGCCCTTTTAAAATTGAAGTCTAACAGACTGACAAGAGTATATTGGTTTTCAGGTGTATACCCTAGCGAGTGGCTATGTTTACACATGACCCAGGGATCTCCGTGATAAGTCTCGTTACTGTCTGTCACCATTCGATGTCATGACAGTAGGATGGACTCTATTCCGCCTGCTGTACATGACATCCTGCGAGTGAGTTGTTTATTTCATAACTAGAAGTGGGCACCGCTTCCTCTCCCTCACCTATTGCACTCGTCTCCCTCTTCCCCCCTCCCTCCCTCCTCTGGCCACCCCCCATTTGTTCCTTTTAGGTGTCGATGAACCTGTTTGCGGTTCCTTCTTTGTGTTCATGTGTGTGTATTGCTGTGCACGTTCTTCACAGACATGATAGTCTCGCGACCTGAGGTATCTTGTGTAGCGCAATGCCCTCTGGGTCTCTCCATGTTTCCGCGGATGGCAAGACCTCATTCCCTTGTAGGGTTGAGTCATAAGCGTGCGCGCGCCTGTGTGTGACTAGGTAGAGACGTATGCACACAGAGAGCGCTATCGGTATGTCCCTAACTATGGCTACATAGGGATAGGTGTGGATACACATACACGTGTATGTATGTGTCACCCTCACCCCCTCGGTGGGCACGTAGTGGAGTTGCTGGGTCACGTGGTAGTTGTTGGTGCAGTGCTTTCAGGGACTTCTGTGCTGTTTTCCGTAGTGTCATCTGTTGTCGGGGAGCCATTCTGTCAGGCACCAGGTGATATCTCTGAGTCCTCCAGCATGACATGGTGGTGGTCTCTCTCAGCGTGAAAAATAGGTGTCCCGTCAGGAGCCACTTTCCTCTGCCGTTTGGAACTTGCTGTCGTGATTCCAGATCCTGGGCCTGGCCGTGTATGCTTGTGCAGAGAAATGCCAGCGCTTTTTATCATACCCTCCATTTAAAAAAAAAAATTGTTCTGTATTTGATGGGCTGCGTTGGGTCTTTTTTTGCTGTGCGCGGGCTTTCTTTCCGTTGCGGTGAGTGGGGGCTCCCCTTCGTTGTGGTGCGCAGGCTCCTCATTGCCAGTGGCTTCTCTTGGTGCGGAGCACGGGCTCCAGGCACGGGGGCTTCAGGAGTTGCGGCACATGGGCTCAGTCGTTGTGGCTCACGGGCTTCGTTGCTCTGCGGCATGTGGGACCTTCCTGGAGCAGGGATCGAACCCGTGTCCCCTGCAGTGGCGGGCGGATTCTTAAGCAGTGCGCCAGCTAGGCAGCCCCAGTTGTTTCTTGTATTTCAGGGAAAGGTTTCCTTTGGCTTTTGGTTTTGTCCCCGCCCCCACCCCCCAAGAAAGGTACTGTTGGTTGCTTTGTTGACAGTGGAAAACTGTGTTGCGGTTGCTGTTGGAGTGGTGGGGGTCGTCGTCCTTGTTGCTTTGTTTCCTTTGTGGGCGTTGTTTTCTGTTGGTTTTTTCTGGCTTTGTTTCCTTGTGGATGAAAATGCCTGGTCTTGGTCTGCTCTGTTCAGGCCTCCTGCCCACTTTCCCCATCGGGTTGCTTGTTCTGGGGGGCTGCGTTGCATGAGGCCTTGCTCTGTTTTGGACAGGAACCTCTTATGGGACATGCTTGAGGTTTTCAGATGCGTGTGTGTGTGTACGTGTACACGTGTGTGTGTCTGTACGTGTACACGTGTGCATACACGTACATATGTGTGTGCCTTTACGTACTCCTTGAAGGGCCACAGCAGTCCCAGAGCTTGACTTTGACTTTTTGGTAGTTTGGCTTGGTTTGATTTTGGTGGGACGATAGGTCACTGTGAACCTTTGCTGTAAATCTCTCTCTCACACGCACGTGCACGCGCACGCACGCACGCACACTCACCACGTTGCATTGTGTAGATGTCCTGGAATGCGGTTTCTTTAGTGGATGGCTGTTGACACGCTGCTCCCCGCCCCCCCGCCCCCGCCCCTGCCCCCGCCCGCCGGTGACTGTGGTCAGTCCGTTTTGAAATCCACGTTCTGACCTCAAGGGCGTGTTCCCCACCCACACACCCATGTGTTCTCTTTGGACTTTGTCGCGGTCTGTGCGGAAATAGATGTTTGTTTCCATTTGTGTGGGGCCAGAGTGTATGTTTACTTTCGTTTCTAGCTTCCGGGCTCTGCGTGTCAGCTTTCCAAAGCCCTTCTCCGTGCCAGAAGGGATGAATTCCTGCGTCGTTCTCGGAGCGCTTGCCTGGTTTCGTTTCGCTGGTCCCCGCCTTCCCTCCCTCCCTCCCTCCCTCTAACCCTCCGGGGAGCTGGGGATCTCGCTTGTGGCACTGTGGGCGTCTCCGTGGAATTCCCCGCCCCCCCCCCATGGCCTGGAATCGCGTCCCCTTCCAGGCAGCCTCCCGGCGGCATCTTGCCAGCTACCCCCGCCCCCGTGTGCTGCCGGGGATCGGGAAGCGCCGTGTCGTGTCGTGTCGTGTCGGTCAGGGAGCTAGCTCCGAGGCGGACCCCTCGGGGCCGCGCGGGACGCCCGCCCCGCTCCGGGAGGAGCTCGGGCGTTTGGGCGGCCCGGCGCTCCGGCGTCCTCGGTGGCCGGCCGGCGACCGGGATCCGGCCCGGGGACGTTCGAGCCGGTTGTCGGGCGCCTCCTGGCGGCCGCTTTTATATTGTCCCTTCCCTCCGGAGCTCCTGCGACCTTGTCGAGGGCTGTGACTCAGCCGCCAGGCCCGAAGCAGAGTTCCGGGAGGCGAGCCACGCTGGTGCTGGCAGCCCCGGTGGCGCCGAGGCGTAGGCACCTCCTGCTGTCGCCTGAGATTGGGCCTGCAGATCTATGGGGCTGTGACTGCCGCCGCGCTCCCGAGCCGGGGCGGAGGGGCCGCCTGGCCGGGTCGACCAGCATGCGCCCGTGCCCCTCCGGCTGCGGGAACCCATGTCGGGTCGTGCCGCCGCGGTGGGAGAGGAGAGGGTCTGCCGTGCCCGGAGCGCCTGGGACTTGGTGGCCCGGCCTTCTCCTGGGCCGCCCTTGGGAGCGTTCGTTCCCCGACCCCCCCCACCTCCCTTCCCGGTGCCCCCGCGTCCCGCTCCGGAGGTGGGGACCGGCTCGGGCCGAGCGTTGAGGCCGGTGGAGGCAGCCACGGGCTCGGTGGTGGACGCGCGTGCGTCCCAGTCGTCAGATTCTTTCGGACCGATGGTTTTCCGAGCCGGACTCCAGAGGTGAGGACCGGCCTGGGCCGCCAGCAGTGACCCGGAGAGGCTGGCCCGGGCCTGGGTGCGTTGCCCCGTGGGCTCCGGGCGTCTCCCTGGAGAAATGGGTTCAAGTCCCGATGGGTCCGGAGACGTGGACGGACCGGCCCCTGCTCGCGCAGGTGGCCGGCGAGGGTGCACCCGGCCTGTCAGCGTGCCCGCGTGGGTCCCGGTCGTCGGACGCGACTTTGTCTCCCCCCTCCGCCCTCCACCCCGAGTCCGGGCCGGGAGGTGGGGACTGGCGCGAGCCCTACTGGGTGGCCCGGGGAGGGGCTCCCGGGCCCGGGCGTGGTCCCTCATGGGGCCCGCTCATCGGAGGAGGCTCGGAGGGGTGCTGAGTTTCTTTCTTGGAACCAAGTCCTGGCCCGGAGACTCGGATGGACCGGTCCCTGCCCGCGTGGGGGGACCGGGGAGGGCGTCCCCAGCCCGCTCCCTCTCCCCCGTGTCCCCGGCCCACTCTGCCACCCCTCCATCCCCGGGTCGACCAGGTGGCCTTGGGCGCTCCGGGGCAAGTGTGGATGGGGAAGTGTTGGGGGCAGGTGGCCGGACCGAGGTTCCGGGGGCCCCCGTGAACCTCGTGGCTGGGCCCCGCTGTCGGGCGCGATGATTTTTTTCGCCGGAAATGGGGCCTTTTTGCCACCAGATAGGTGCTGACATGGTGTTCTTCTGCGTCTGTCGCCGATAGACGCTGGGGCTCCGGACGCGGGCAGGACTCCGGGCTGGGGGTGGCTGTCTGATACCCGGCTCGGTCCTTGCCACTTGAGCTGCCCGCTTGGGCCTGCGTGCCGGCTCTTGCGTGCGCGTCCGGCTGCTCCGACCCGCGGTGCCGCCTCCGGCCTCTGGCTGAGCCCGAGGGCGGCGGGGCCAGGTGGTGTTGGGTGCTCGACCCTGTGCGCTGCCCCCGCTGCAGGCACCCGGTGGTGAGTGGCCGGCACGACCCCACCCCACAGGCTCTGTGCCCCGTGTCAGGCGTTCTCGTCCTGGGGTGGTTGGCTGCTCTTGCCCGAGAGGAAGGGGCGCCGGCGAGGCGGAAGCGGGCCTCAGTGTGACGGGTCCTCGCCGTGCCTCCCCTGCGGGCCTCTCCCGCTGTGGCTTTAGGCTGGGTGGGTCAACCGATTGATGTGGTGGTGCCACGCTCCGCCGGGCTGGGCCTAAGCCATGCCAGACGAGGGACGGACGTTCCTGGGGGACGGGACCGCTCTTCTCGTTCTGTCCGCGGGCTCCTCGCCTCTCTTCCGCCCCGCCTGCCGGGGTGTGCGGAAGGCAGGGGTGCGGCCTCCGGCCCTGAACCCGCGGTCTCCCGCCCCCGCCTCCCAGCGTGGGCGCGGGGACCGGGGTCCTCGGATGCAGCAGACGCTCTCGCTTTGCCTCCTTGGCGTACGCCTCGCGAGCAGGCCTCCCCGCGGCGGGGAGGGCCGCCCCGCCGCCACGCTGCGCGCCCCCGTCGGTGTGCGAGCGTGCCTCGCCTGGCCCTCCGTGGTGCTCCTGGAGCGCTCCAGGTCGTCCCTCAGGTGCCCGAGGCCGAGCGGTGGTGTTGTTCCCCTTTCCCAGCGTGTCCCTCGGGTCTCTGCCACCGTGGCATGTGCCGTGAGCGGCTCTCTCTTGGGGGGGGTCGAGACGGTAAGGGAGGTGCGCCCGCCTGTTCCCCCCCCGGCGGTGGGGTCAGGGGCCGCCTCGTTGTGCTGGTCCTCAGCGGCGTGCCGCGGGGGGCTGAGCTTGGCTGAGCGCACGCCCCGTGTGGCCCCCGCTACGTGGGGGGCTGCGCGCGGGCGTGGGAGCGATCGTGGGGGCCGGGGCCTGTGAGAGAGGGGGCTGTGTCACGCATCTTGGGCGTGCTCCCCCTCGAGGGCCCGAGGGGCGAGCCCGAGGGCAGCAAGCCTACCGAGGTCGTGCCCCGGCCCTGGCCGCGAACGCTCCCGTGGGCCGTTTGCTTACCCATACCGCAGACTCCCTCCCCTCCAGCCGACTGGAGGGGGGTGTAGGCAGCTCACGGAAGCGCCTCTGTGGGCCCGAAGGGGAGGTGATGAGTGGGGCATGACACGCCCATTCTGTCCATTCAACAGAGGGTCAGGGCTACAGCAGACCCCAGAGAGGGACAGCAGACCCCAGAGAGGGGCAGCAGCCCGGCCGGCCACTGGGTCTCCATGTCTCAGGCTTCCCGGGGAACCTCCCCCCCTTCTCCCCGCCTCCCCCCACATTCCGCCACCCACCTTGGTGCATTTAGAATGGCTCCAATTGTAAATAGATGCTGGTGGGAAGATTTCTACAGGTTACCTGCAATGGCTGACCTGTCATGCTTGTAACCCTGGGAGAGAACAATTCTCTTTGTCCCCAGAGGCGTCAGACCTCCTCTCTCAGGAACCCCTGAACCCTGGCCACTGGACTTCACTCCACTGCCACGTAGTATGGGTCCTCCAAACGTTCCTGTGACGGTGAGTATGGTTTCCATGTGGGTTGAAGCCTCCCCTTGCTGCAAGCCTTCTGTCCTCACCATGGCATAGAGACGGTTAAAAAAAAATTGTGTTTGCCACTTTGGGTATACCTTCCACAGCCTGCAGTGACCAAGGCACCCACTTCGCTGGGCAAGTCCTATGAGCCTTCACAAAAGCTCTTGCAAACTTCTTGGGACCATCACTTTTCCAGTCACACTCAATCATCAGGCAAGATTGACACGGCCGATGGGAAAACTGGACTCCGAGAAGAAAGAGTGACCTACGTGGGGCTGAATGAACTGAGGGCTAGGATGATAGTGTGTGTATGACTACTTGTCTACAATAGGACTGATTGGGGAAGCCGGGGTGGGGGGCAGGGTGCGGATACCTTAGGAGCTTGGGATGAACATATACACATTCCTATACATAAAGTGGATAATCAACAAGCTCTTACGACTTGGCACAGGAAACTATACTCAATACTTTGTAATAACCTATAAGAGAAAAAAAATCTGAAACAGAATCTATCTATATCTATCTATCTATCTATCTATCTATCTATCATCTATCTATCTACCTATCTTTCTATCTAAATCACTGTGCTGTACACCTGAAACTGCACGACATTATAAATGCTTCAATTATTTCAAACAGAAAAGAATCTCCTAACCTGAGTGAGAGAGAGAGAGAGAGAGAACAGGACGGATTGTGAAATCTTTTCTTTGCCAGCTACAAGGGAAAATGAAAACAAACAAAACCCAATTTATTTTAAAAGTTGGACATCCATTTGGTGACTTGTACCCTTGTCAGCAAAATGGAATCACTTCTCTTTTTCTCCCTACCTGCTCCGTCCAGAATTCAGAAACTCTCCGTGAGGCTCCTTATTTCTTTGGCAAGAGAGTCACTTGCATGCATTCCTTAGAGGCCCACGTTACGTTTCCATAAAACGGGAATACACACTTGTGGATATGAGATTCTGGTGCTATTCATTTTCCTTAGGGTGCTGCTTTTCACCTGAAAACCGGACTGGATCCTGAAGTCTTTCAAGTTGCCCCCAATATCGGGCTACAACTCTCTCCATGAATGTTTCCCACTTTCGCCCAGCCCACCCTTTTGACTTGGCATCACTGACAACGAAAACGGCCCTTTGCCTGAAGCCCTACAGACCGAAGCTGGAGGACTTGGTGAAAACTTTAGAGACATGGCCACCACAGCTCCTATGGAAACCATCCTGGTGCCTGTTTCTGTGAGAGCCACTCTGAAAGTCGAACCAAACACCCATCATCACAGCCATTTCAAACTGCTAAAGTTGCTTCCACCCTAACATCTACAAATCTTCTTCACTGACACCGCCCCCCACACGCTCCCCCCCCTCCACTGGTTTATAATCGGCCCCTGGCGACTTGGGAAGGAGCGAGCGGTGGAGAAGCAGGCGGGGGCGGGGGCGGGGGCGGGGTGGGGCGGGACCAACAGACAGTAGCCGCTGCCTGCCTGCCTGCCTGCCTGCCGGGCTGAGACCTGAGGGCTGCGGGCCACGCTGGTTTCTGCAACTCAATCCCTTCCAGGAAGCACCTGTGATGACTACTTGGCAGGGAATGGTCAAAGCTGAACTCTCTTGGCCTATTTCTGAAAAAGGCCTGAGTCTCAGCTACGACAGATTTTCTGGATTTCTTGGCCCATGCACGGACCCGCACCTTCCCATCCTGTCAGATCCTTTGTACCCACACCTCCCCTGGGAGAGTTCTTTGGCCTCGTCTGGAACATGAACAAGCAAAACCAAACACAGTGTGACATAATGTATTGGTCTTTATTGAAAAGAAACATGCTCCTCTCGCACACCTGAGGGCAGGAAGCAAAGGCAAGTTCTCAGCAGGATGGGGGACAGGGAACCCGAACCGAGGCTGGTCAGCAGTGGCCCCCTGCCCCCCACCGCCCCGCCCCCGATCCCCGTCTCTCCCAGGCCCACGAGGGGCCTCCCTTCCCCGCCTCTCTCTGTGCCCCTCGTCTCCAGCTCCCCCAGCCCAGCTTCTGCACCCCACCCCCCTATCCCCGGCCCCGGGAAGGGGAGGCATGTCTGTCCCAGCTCCAGTTCTGATATTTCACTTGTGAAACTTCCCTAGGCCCAGGTGCCAGCTTGCCGTCCTGCTGCTTCATGTCCGTCTCTATCAGCCATGCCCAAAGGGCACGTGAAATTATGGACAGCAAATAGCACACCTAGAGGGTGTGTGTGTGGGGGTGGGGTGTGGTGTCCCTTCTCCAGGAAGCAGTGAGGGAACAAAAGGAGGCCTGGGGGAAGGAGTCCTGGGTGCCTATCATCGCGCCCCCGCCCCCCCACCGCCCTGCAGTGCACCATTCGTTTCCATCTCCGCATCTGAAGGACACGTAGTCCTCGTTGAAGCAACTTGATGAGGATTCCCCTCCTAACGACGTGACAGAACCTATGAAGAACTGCACTCCTTGAATCCATAAATGCTAACAGGATCCAAGGAGTTTTCCATCAATGGCCGAAAAAGAAATGGTCCTGAACATAATAACTGCCAAGTATTCCTCTAGACGGAGGCATCATTCACTTTTTCTTTTTTTAACTTATTTTCTTTTTATGTTTTACAATAAACTATATATTTAGAGTGTACAATTTGGTACCCCAATCTTCCAATTCATTCCCCCCCAACCCTCCCCACTTTCCCCACTTGGTGTCCATATGTTTGTGCTCTACATCTGTGTCTCTATTTCTGCCTTGCACACCAGTTGATGTGTACCATTTTTCTGCAGTCCACATATATGTGTGAATATACAATATTTGTTTTTCTCTTTCTGACTCACTATCTTTCACTTGTTAACAACAGTAACGACGATGACGCCGACGACAAGGACAAGGATAAGGACCGGAAAAACAACAACAGAGAGAGCACTGGGCGAGTTTTCCACTTCTTAAAGGAAGGAGGCCGTGTTCCCAGGCAGGTTGGCTCAGCTGCACAGTTTCCTCCGGTGACTATTCCTGGGGGCACCGTCGAGGTGATGCACGAAACACACAGGAGGAGGCCTTCTTGAATGTCCTGCCCAGGAAATGGGGACATGATTCCAGCAGTGGCAATGGCTGCCCTTCTCTTTAGGGTGACACACGGGCCTGATGGCACTGGGCAAACCCTCCCCTCCCTCCCTCCCTCCCTCCCTCCCTCCCACCTTCCTTCCTTCCTTCCTTCCTTCTTGAGGCTCTTGGCCTCCCCACTTTAAGGAAGAGCCCAGGGCCCAGCAGAAAAGACCTTCTGCTGATCCTTGCCAGGGGGCTCTCATTTTACACACTTGAATAGGATCAGTAGACACCGTCATCCCATGAGAAGCAGACAATATCATCTAAAAGCCTACTTTCCTGGTGTCTCAGCGTGCAGGGCTCCTCCTTCTCAGGGATCTTGCGCTCTGTAGGGATAATTCACATGCTGGGGGAGTAGGTTCCCAATAGCATCTTATGAAATGGATTACAGGATGCCTTCCTTTGAAAAAGATAAAGATTATTTGGGAAAGTTATTCATATGAAGCACATGGATGATATCCTCTCTGATCTATATATTAGAGTTGACCGTTGAACAACCAACATGGGGGATTAGGGGGGCTGACCCCACACACACCATTGAGAACCCATGCATAACTTCACAGTCCAAGCTCTGTATCGGGGCTTGCACCTCTGAGTACTCAGCAACCAGAGATCCTGCAGTGCCATAGTGCACAGCTATGGAAAACATCCCCTTATGAGTCACACACACACACACACGCGTGCGCGCGTCCTCGAGCGCAGACATCTCAACTTTGTTACACAAGAGTTAGTGGTGTTCGAATAATCTTAGAAGTGACGACTGCTGTCTGATGAAATCAATGGATCGATCAATCAATCTATGACACTACACTTTGTATTTCCTAGTCTCAAAATGATTTGGAATTTGGCTCCTTAGAAGTTTAGCTTGGTCCTTCAAGGACAGTGTCAGTCAGAGAGAAAATAACATTTCTTCAAATCATGGAAGTGAAATAGTCCTGGACGCTTATGTGAAACATTAACAGAATTTTTCTTCTTTATTTTATAAGATAACTGGAATTAGGAAGAAAATCTCCTCGTGAAAAACCAGGTGCTACCTTTCCTTGACTGATGATCGAAGAGGAGAAAGCATTTTCTGGGCCCATGCAACTTGAGAGAAGTTCTAACTTTTCTGGAAAAGAAAGATTCCCACCCTCCCCTTGCTCGGCCATGCTAGAAACCTTCCCCTGCCCCAAACTCTGACGTGTCCCCTTGTTTGGCCTCACTGTGTGTCGTCCGTGGGCACGGGAACACACTTGCATTCCGTAACAGGAGAGCCTATGGAGAAAAGATCTCTGGCCACTTTCATGGGATCTGCATTGCTGGCTAGGTAAACCTAAGACATCAAAAGAAGTGCCTTGGAACACATGCTCCTTCCACACTGGTCACCTCATAGGATTCCTAAATGACTCTGGTTCAGCACTCACTCGACTTGGCTGTGTTTCTGTGCTTCCTGACCTAAAGGATCTATCTGGATATGCCACCCGATAGAAGCTGAAATAAATTCACTTTGGATGTGTGTGAATGCCGTTCATACAGAGAGTGGGGACTGCAGGGAGCTCTTGTGGATAAAGAAAAATGGGGGAACACATGTAGGCGACAGCACATAAAGTATAGAAAGATACACGAAGGTTTCCTTCGTTCGCGGGTTGGGAAGGGGGAACGACAGAACATTCCCTGCTTCTACTCCACGCACGCATGCACGCAGGCAGGCAGGCAGGCAGGCAGGCAGGCAGGCAGGCACCGGAGTGGGGTGGGGTGGGGGGAGCTGGCTCCTTACCCCACCCACCAGGGACGCGTGCGCGTTTAAAGAGACCAGGAGCAACGTGGTGGCGGTGGCGATGAGGAAGGAGGACCATGTTCAAGGTGTGGATTTGCGGTGAGGGCTACGTGAGGTGACTAAGAACTCGGTGCAGTGAGCGGCCCATACAAGGACAGAAGCGATGGTCCCCTAATGCTTGCAGGGCCTGGCCAGGAGCATGAACGTGTGCCCATGTTCAGAGGTTGGCATCATGACACTAGTTCATCCCTGTGAAATAGGATGTGTTTTCTGTATTCTCCTGTCTTGACAAACACACATCTTTACCTGTGTCTCCGTACAACGACGGTCTCTGCGTGACAGTCGGCAGAACATCCCCAGGGACAATTATCACAGAGACCTGAGGTTCTGCTTGGCTGGCAATGCTTGTGTGAATGCTGCAGTGAGATACAGACAGACAGACAAACAGACAGACACACACACACACACACACACACACACACAAACACACACCCCTACCTATAATTATGTGTATTTAATACGATATCTTTATTGATTTTCTGTCTCAGATGACTAATGATGCTGTCAGCCTCATGATTTTCACACAGGGTTTCTGTGTGTGTCCTACTGTCGGGACAACATAGCCGGTCTGTGTCATGGAAACAGAGACACCGTGGGAGTCACAGGAATGAAGACCTCGTTCTAGGAACTGGACCTTCCAGAGGCCTGGGAGCAGCTGGGCAGGGCAGGGCTGGGCTGGGCTGCGGAGGAGGGGAGGGGAGGGGAGGGGAGGGAAGGCTGTGGCTCTCAGTCCTCTGAGTGCCCGGTGGCAGTGGCGGAGGTGGCAGTGCCGATGGAGCTGTCAGCGCCCGCAGGGAAAGGTAGCCACCGATGTGCGGGGCCACAGGGGAGACATGGAGAGACTCGGGGGAAGGCACAGCTGTCCCTCGGTGGATCTGCGGCCAGGCAGCCAGGAGTGGCCTGGGTCACTGTCGTCCAGGGGGCACCAGCTGGGAACACTAGCCAGACGCAGTGCGGCGGGTGTGTGTGTGTGTGTGTGTGTGGGGATGGACAGCCTTCCACCCTGCACCTCTGTGCCCACCTGTCACCATGTGGGATGGCAACAGCCTGCAGAGAGCCTTGGCTGTGGCTTCACTTCCAATGCCTACATCCCATCCAGCGTTCTCTTTGCACCAGCCCTACCCTGGGGTCGCACGGGGAGGGGGAGACTCAGAAAGGCGGTTCCCAGGCTGCCCCCGCATGGAAGTCACATGAGCCTCCAGACATGGCCGTGCCACGTCAAACACGCGTCTTGAGGTAGGTCAGACTTTCCATTGTGTTACGGTTTGTTTCCTTGGGAGAAGTTGTGTCTCTTAGGCCAGGAGCAACTGGAATTGTCGGTCAAAGTCCTCAGGCAGCCCTTTGACTTGGAGGCCGAGCACAAGTTTGACACGGTATGTTTCCGGTGACATGGAATTGCAGATGGCCCACGAAGCATGCTCTCGCCAATACTGCCAAGCCTGTGGTCTCACAGGGGACGGTCTCCTCGACCGAGATGTCACCATCTCGGGAATCCGCACCTGGAGCGACACGGTGACCTCAGGACGAGCACCCTGTCTGTGCGCCCCATCCGGATGCGCGTGGACGGGAATGGAGCAGCTCTGGGAACGGTGGACGATGCCAGCTCTTGTTCTTCTGCTCTGCTGCCTGCCGTGCACGGCTGTGGAGAGGGACGAGCCGCTGTGGAGAGGGATGAGCCGAGTCCAGTGTCTCTGAACCCACCCCAAGCAAAGAGGAGCAGGAAAGTGGGTGTGGGCCCTCCCTCGTGTGTGGCCAGGATCCTGTGCGGAGGGAGAGTCCCTGGCCCTCCCGCTGAGAGGAAGGTGCGAGAGGTGGATCAGCGGCGTCTTTCCTCGGGGCCCCAGAGCTTCTGCGGCTCCGATCTCCCCTCTTCACAGTTCTAGTTGGCGCCCGCCCCAGCACAACCTACCTGAGAGCTTCCCTGGTATCCGGAAGCGATGGCTTTGTGTTTTGAGGACGGAAGGGGAGAAAGAGCTGAGCAAAGCTTTTCCCTGGAACCTGAGTGTCTATGGGTGTGTCTGGCCCATCACCAGCGAGCGTGCTGAGTGCCACTTCCTGAGGGCAGGTGCTCTTTAAGGAAAGTATGGCTTCGTATCTTTGTGACACGCAGGCCCTTCTAGAATGTGGAGCGAGTTTCTCAAGAATCCCAGCAGAATCCCAGGTGCTGTGGAGGCTAGGGCCTCAAAGGTCCGGCTCCATCCCCTCTCTCCATCCTGGCCTGGCCTGGCCTGGCTGGGCCCCTAAGGACCCTGCTGGCCTCTAGAGTGGCCCCTGCTTCTCGGTTGGTTTCCATGCTGCTGCTCACAGAGCCATCTTCTCCAAAGGCAGCCGATCGCCGTATTCCTTCCGTGGAGCTCTGGCACGGCTCTCCTTGGCTTGGATGATAGCATGAGAGGACTGGCAAGCTGGGTCCTTCCTCCAGGGCTGACCTTTTACAAACTCCGCCTTGAAGAGGAGTAAAGTCAGCATGTCATTCTCACGTGTAAGATGGGACCCAAGGGGCCCGTTCCTAGCTCTACCACTTGGGAAAGTGGGGGACTCTTCCGTCAAGGAAACGGAGAGCTCATACTTGATGGTGCGGTTGTCAGAAGCCTTTTTCTAAGCCTCCCCTGGCCCCACTGTGTCAGAAAGACGTGTCCCTCCACCTGCCGGGGACTTGATGAAGGAGAGTCACTCTGGTAGAAGTACCCGAAGCTCGATGACTTCACTGCCGTCTCCCTTTCTCTGGCACGGGCCCGCCCCTGGAGGAGCCCTGTCTTCGCCTAGCCGTGACGGCACCGCTCAGGGGAGCTGGAGACAGGACCCCAATGAGGGCAGGTGGATGGGAGCCTGTTCAAAATGACCTACACACCCAATCTGCCGTAGACATGGTGCACAGATCGTGGACGTGCCTGTGCCCCCGAAGACATCCGTGTGGCCCCGGGCATCCAGCAGCCATCTTCTCCATGTTCGCCTGACCTGTGCTCTCGCTCTTTTCTCCAGAGCACTCGCCTGATGATTCGTGGGGGAATGAAACCCCAGCTGGCAGGAGCCGAATGATCTTCCCAACACAAGGGAAAAGAAGAGGTGGGGTCCCGCATCCCTCCAATGTGTCTGTGCCTAAGAATGAGTTTCTAAGAAATCTCATCCTCCTTTAGCTCCCTTAACTCTCCCCCGCCCCCCCCCACCCCCACCCCCGGCGCCCGCCAGCCCGGGCCATAGTATAGTTACTTTCCCAGATTTCCTCCCTCTCCTCAGCAGAACTGAAGAGATTGTAGGTGTTGCCACTTCTCTGAGTCTTTCTTTGCTTTCTTAGGAGGGCTGCCCCATGTCACGTAAAACTTGGAAGACATACACGCGTGAGCATCTCTCCTTGTGATTCTAACCCAGGGAAGAGCATTTAAAAATCGAAAGGAGGCAAACTAGGGTTCAGGCACCCAGAGTTGAGCCGGGTGGCCACTGGGAAGAGAGTTCCAGACGCCTTCCTGTTTGGGGGAGGGGGAAATCTCCCCCTCTGCCCCTCTTGAGTCCTCGTGGCTGGACTCATCCTAACATGGACTCAAGGCAGGCGGATAGAGGAAGCGGGAGTGGGAACAAGTGTTCGTTTGTTGTTGTTGTTGTTGTTGTTGTTGTTTTACCTTCTAGCCCTGAGAAGTGGCTGAGGCGGGCAGCTTTTCAACTGTGTAGACCAAGGGACAGTACATGTGTGAGACAGGGATCAGACCGAGAGACTTAGCTTTCGGGTGTGCCCTGAGGGAAGGAAGAATCTAAACAGAGTTTGGGCTTGGGGGGGTCCCTGAAAGAAGTCACAGTGTTTGTCTCCCTAGGCTTCTCGGCCCCAATGAATTCCCTACTTTGGGGATCGGAGCGTCCTCCTAACTCCAGGTGCGGATGCAGGGAGTGCGCCTTTCACCCAAGAGAGAGATGGATGTCTCGCTTTCAGGGAGACACAAAGGAGAGCCCGAGGGTTCCTCTTGTGTTGGCCGCCTTCTTGAGGTCACCGTCACGCCAAATGATCACTGTGCCACGGAGGTGCATTTTGGCGTGGCCTATCCTGGGCTCCACAGCCACCTCCCTGAGAACGGGTATGGTCAGAACCGTAGGAAGCTCAAGGGCGCCGCCAGCCGCTTTCAAAAACGTATCTGTCAGCACCTGCTGGCTGCAACCGCGAGGTTTCCAAGTGCCCTCCGCATATTCTCCCCCTCCCCCGCAACGACCTCATCACTTCCAATCCTGGCGAACAATGTATGGAACCTTTGCTGGGGTTTTCGTTTGTTTCTCTTTTGTGGGGTTTCTCTCTCTCTCTCTCTCTCTCTCTCTCTCTCTCTCTCTCTCTCTGTCACACGCGCTCTGATGTTCGGGGCCTAATGGGAGAAATGAAATCAAGCGAGGGGTTTTGCCCTCAGGTTGCCTTGGTCTCGGGTTGACTTGTGTGCGCTGAGAAAGACGGCCTTTACTGAAGGCCCTGCACAGAATTTTTGACACCCCCGATCCATGGAATCCTGAAGCTGTGGAACCTAGAAATCTTTCGGTCTCCTTTTGATTTGGAAATCTTCTCCTTGACAGAAAGAAGCCCATTTAAAAGAGAAAAAGAAAAAGTGGAATTGCATGAGCAGATCGGTTTTTAGATCTCAGCCGGACGGCTGCCCGGTTCTCTGGGGAGAACTGTCTTCATCTTGCAAATCTGTACACACAGCCCACAGTGGCCTGGGATGGAGGCCAGTGGACTGGATTGGGCAGAACCTGAGACCAGAGGAAAGAGAAAAAAAATAAGAAAAATGGTGGTGGTGGTTGGGGGGAGGGGGAAGAGGTCTGCTTTGAAAAATAGGAACTGCTGGCAGGGCTCCCTCACCCCCACCCCCCCCCACCCCAAAGTAGGACTGTGTATCCAGGCGTAGAAATGATACTGCGCCAAGAAGGCAAGCGCTGTTGAGACTGCTGTTCCTATGATGTTACAAACCGAAAGCGATGCTTTCTGGTCGAGGCTCTCCATGACAATCTACTAAGCAAATCATACGTTGGCTGTTTTGGACGTTCTCTGCAGTTTTCATTGGGAGTGAGGAAGAGCCGTTTGTACATGTTTTGATACAATGTTTTGAATGCTGTGGGACCATGGTATGTTTCCGCCGTGGATGAACAAGGTTGCCTTTTCCAGCTTCCGCTTGCATGGTCATTTCCTGGTCCTGACGACCACCCCCCTGGCCCCAAGTGAGGGAGGCCTGTGTGTCTTTGTGTCCATTTAGAAGGGTTGGTGCTTGATGCCAGCATGATATCCAAATCTTGATTTTGGACTTACCAAACTACTGTTGGGAGTTTGTTTCTTGTCTTAATCTCCCTTAACTCTTGCAGTCACCTGAGTGTCCAGTCTTGATCTCGCGTCTCTCTCTGCCTCTGTCTCTGTCTCTCTCGCTCTTTCCTTTTGTTGATTTCTTCAAGGCAAGCCATCTTTTTCCTCCTCCTCCTCCTCCTCCTCCTCCCCCTCCTCCTCCTCCCCCACCACCCTCCTCTTCCTCTTCCTCCTTTCTCTGCCCCCCTCCCCCCTCCCTCCCTCCTCCCCCCGCCCTTTTAAAATTGAAGTCTAACAGACTGACAAGAGTATATTGGTTTTCAGGTGTATACCCTAGCGAGTGGCTATGTTTACACATGACCCAGGGATCTCCGTGATAAGTCTCGTTACTGTCTGTCACCATTCGATGTCATGACAGTAGGATGGACTCTATTCCGCCTGCTGTACATGACATCCTGCGAGTGAGTTGTTTATTTCATAACTAGAAGTGTGCACCGCTTCCTCTCCCTCACCTATTGCACTCGTCTCCCTCTTCCCCCCTCCCTCCCTCCTCTGGCCACCCCCCATTTGTTCCTTTTAGGTGTCGATGAACCTGTCTGCGGTTCCTTCTTTGTGTTCATGTGTGTGTATTGCTGTGCACGCTCTTCACAGACATGATAGTCTCGCGACCTGAGGTATCTTGTGTAGCGCAATGCCCTCTGGGTCTCTCCATGTTTCCGCGGATGGCAAGACCTCATTCCCTTGTAGGGTTGAGTCATAAGCGTGCGTGCACCTGTGTGTGACTAGGTAGAGACGTATGCACACAGAGAGCGCTATCGGTATGTCCCTAACTATGGCTACATAGGGATAGGTGTGGATACACATACACGTGTATGTATGTGTCACCCTCACCCCCTCGGTGGGCACGTAGTGGAGTTGCTGGGTCACGTGGTAGTTGTTGGTGCAGTGCTTTCAGGGACTTCTGTGCTGTTTTCCGTAGTGTCATCTGTTGTCGGGGAGCCATTCTGTCAGGCACCAGGTGATATCTCTGAGTCCTCCAGCATGACATGGTGGTGGTCTCTCTCAGCGTGAAAAATAGGTGTCCCGTCAGGAGCCACTTTCCTCTGCCGTTTGGAACTTGCTGTCGCGATTCCAGATCCTGGGCCTGGCTGTGTATGCTTGTGCAGAGAAATGCCAGCGCTTTTTATCATACCCTCCATTTAAAAAAAAAAATTGTTCTGTATTTGATGGGCTGCGTTGGGTCTTTTTTTGCTGTGCGCGGGCTTTCTTTCCGTTGCGGTGAGTGGGGGCTCCCCTTCGTTGTGGTGCGCAGGCTCCTCATTGCCAGTGGCTTCTCTTGGTGCGGAGCACGGGCTCCAGGCACGGGGGCTTCAGGAGTTGCGGCACATGGGCTCAGTCGTTGTGGCTCACGGGCTTCGTTGCTCTGCGGCATGTGGGACCTTCCTGGAGCAGGGATCGAACCCGTGTCCCCTGCAGTGGCGGGCGGATTCTTAAGCAGTGCGCCAGCTAGGCAGCCCCAGTTGTTTCTTGTATTTCAGGGAAAGGTTTCCTTTGGCTTTTGGTTTTGTCCCCGCCCCCACCCCCCAAGAAAGGTACTGTTGGTTGCTTTGTTGACAGTGGAAAACTGTGTTGCGGTTGCTGTTGGAGTGGTGGGGGTCGTCGTCCTTGTTGCTTTGTTTCCTTTGTGGGCGTTGTTTTCTGTTGGTTTTTTCTGGCTTTGTTTCCTTGTGGATGAAAATGCCTGGTCTTGGTCTGCTCTGTTCAGGCCTCCTGCCCGCTTTCCCCATCGGGTTGCTTGTTCTGGGGGGCTGCGTTGCATGAGGCCTTGCTCTGTTTTGGACAGGAACCTCTTATGGGACATGCTTGAGGTTTTCAGATGCGTGTGTGTGTGTACGTGTACACGTGTGTGTGTCTGTACGTGTACACGTGTGCATACACGTACATATGTGTGTGCCTTTACGTACTCCTTGAAGGGCCACAGCAGTCCCAGAGCTTGACTTTGACTTTTTGGTAGTTTGGCTTGGTTTGATTTTGGTGGGACGATAGGTCACTGTGAACCTTTGCTGTAAATCTCTCTCTCACACGCACGTGCGCGCGCACGCACGCACGCACACTCACCACGTTGCATTGTGTAGATGTCCTGGAACGCGGTTTCTTTAGTGGATGGCTGTTGACACGCTGCTCCCCGCCCCCCCGCCCCCGCCCCTGCCCCCGCCCGCCGGTGACTGTGGTCAGTCCGTTTTGAAATCCACGTTCTGACCTCAAGGGCGTGTTCCCCACCCACACACCCATGTGTTCTCTTTGGACTTTGTCGCGGTCTGTGCGGAAATAGATGTTTGTTTCCATTTGTGTGGGGCCAGAGTGTATGTTTACTTTCGTTTCTAGCTTCCGGGCTCTGCGTGTCAGCTTTCCAAAGCCCTTCTCCGTGCCAGAAGGGATGAATTCCTGCGTCGTTCTCGGAGCGCTTGCCTGGTTTCGTTTCGCTGGTCCCCGCCTTCCCTCCCTCCCTCCCTCCCTCCCTCTCACCCTCCGGGGAGCTGGGGATCTCGCTTGTGGCACTGTGGGCGTCTCCGTGGAATTCCCCGCGTGCCCCCCCATGGCCTGGAATCGCGTCCCCTTCCAGGCAGCCTCCCGGCGGCATCTTGCCAGCTACCCCCGCCCCCGTGTGCTGCCGGGGATCGGGACGCGCCGTGTCGTGTCGTGTCGTGTCGGGCAGGGAGCTAGCTCCGAGGCGGACCCCTCGGGGCCGCGCGGGACGCCCGCCCCGCTCCGGGAGGAGCTCGGGCGTTTGGGCGGCCCGGCGCTCCGGCGTCCTCGGTGGCCGGCCGGCGACCGGGATCCGGCCCGGGGACGTTCGAGCCGGTTGTCGGGCGCCTCCTGGCGGCCGCTTTTATATTGTCCCTTCCCTCCGGAGCTCCTGCGACCTTGTCGAGGGCTGTGACTCAGCCGCCAGGCCCGAAGCAGAGTTCCGGGAGGCGAGCCACGCTGGTGCTGGCAGCCCCGGTGGCGCCGAGGCGTAGGCACCTCCTGCTGTCGCCTGAGATTGGGCCTGCAGATCTATGGGGCTGTGACTGCCGCCGCGCTCCCGAGCCGGGGCGGAGGGGCCGCCTGGCCGGGTCGACCAGCATGCGCCCGTGCCCCTCCGGCTGCGGGAACCCATGTCGGGTCGTGCCGCCGCGGTGGGAGAGGAGAGGGTCTGCCGTGCCCGGAGCGCCTGGGACTTGGTGGCCCGGCCTTCTCCTGGGCCGCCCTTGGGAGCGTTCGTTCCCCGACCCCCCCCACCGCCCTTCCCGGTGCCCCCGCGTCCCGCTCCGGAGGTGGGGACCGGCTCGGGCCGAGCGTTGAGGCCGGTGGAGGCAGCCACGGGCTCGGTGGTGGACGCGCGTGCGTCCCAGTCGTCAGATTCTTTCGGACCGATGGTTTTCCGAGCCGGACTCCAGAGGTGAGGACCGGCCTGGGCCGCCAGCAGTGACCCGGAGAGGCTGGCCCGGGCCTGGGTGCGTTGCCGCGTGGGCTCCGGGCGTCTCCCTGGAGAAATGGGTTCAAGTCCCGATGGGTCCGGAGATGTGGACGGACCGGCCCCTGCTCGCGCAGGTGGCCGGCGAGGGTGCACCCGGCCTGTCAGCGTGCCCGCGTGGGTCCCGGTCGTCGGACGCGACTTTGTCTCCCCCCTCCGCCCTCCACCCCGAGTCCGGGCCGGGAGGTGGGGACTGGCGCGAGCCCTACTGGGTGGCCCGGGGAGGGGCTCCCGGGCCCGGGCGTGGTCCCTCATGGGGCCCGCTCATCGGAGGCGGCTTGGAGGGGTGCTGAGTTTCTTTCTTGGAACCAAGTCCTGGCCCGGAGACTCGGATGGACCGGTCCCTGCCCGCGTGGGGGGACCGGGGAGGTCGTCCCCAGCCCGCTCCCTCTCCCCCGTGTCCCCGGCCCACTCTGCCACCCCTCCATCCCCGGGTCGACCAGGTGGCCTCGGGCGCTCCGGGGCAAGTGTGGATGGGGAAGTGTTGGGGGCAGGTGGCCGGACCGAGGTTCCGGGGGCCCCCGTGAACCTCGTGGGTGGGCCCCGCTGTCGGGCGCGATGATTTTTTTCGCCGGAAATGGGGCCTTTTTGCCACCAGATAGGTGCTGACACGGTGTTCTTCTGCGTCTGTCGCCGATAGACGCTGGGGCTCCGGACGCGGGCAGGACTCCGGGCTGGGGGTGGCTGTCTGATACCCGGCTCGGTCCTTGCCACTTGAGCTGCCCGCTTGGGCCTGCGTGCCGGCTCTTGCATGCGCGTCCGGCTGCGCCTACCCGCGGTGCCACCTCCGGCCGCTGGCTGAGCCCGAGGGCGGCGGGGCCAGGTGGCGTTGGGTGCTCGACCCTGTGCGCTGCCCCCGCTGCAGGCACCCGGTGGTGAGTGGCCGGCACGACCCCACCCCACAGGCTCTGTGCCCCGTGTCAGGCGTTCTCGTCCTGGGGTGGTTGGCTGCTCTTGCCCGAGAGGAAGGGGCGCCGGTGAGGCGGAAGCGGGCCTCAGTGTGACGGGTCCTCGCCGTGCCTCCCCTGCGGGCCTCTCCCGCTGTGGCTTTAGGCTGGGTGGGTCAACCGATTGACGTGGTGGTGCCACGCTCCGCCGGGCTGGGCCTAAGCCATGCCAGACGAGGGACGGACGTTCCTGGGGGACGGGACCGCTCTTCTCGTTCTGTCCGCGGGCTCCTCGCCTCTCTTCCGCCCCGCCTGCCGGGGTGTGCGGAAGGCAGGGGTGCGGCCTCCGGCCCTGAACCCGCGGTCTCCCGCCCCCGCCTCCCAGCGTGGGCGCGGGGACCGGGGTCCTCGGATGCAGCAGACGCTCTCGCTTTGCCTCCTTGGCGTACGCCTCGCGAGCGGCCCTCCCCGCGGCGGGGAGGGCCGCCCCGCCGCCACGCTGCGCGCCCCCGTTGGTGTGCGAGCGTGCCTCGCCTGGCCCTCCGTGGTGCTCCTGGAGCGCTCCAGGTCGTCCCTCAGGTGCCCGAGGCCGAGCGGTGGTGTTGTTCCCATTTCCCAGCGTGTCCCTCGGGTCTCTGCCACCGTGGCATGTGCCGTGAGCTGCTCTCTCTTGGGGGGGGTCGAGACGGTAAGGGAGGTGCACCCGCCTGTTCCCCCCCCGGCGGTGGGGTCAGGGGCCGCCTCGTTGTGCTGGTCCTCAGCGGCGTGCCGCGGGGGGCTGAGCTTGGCTGAGCGCACGCCCCGTGTGGCCCCCGCTACGTGGGGGGCTGCGCGCGGGCGTGGGAGCGATCGTGGGGGCCGGGGCCTGTGAGAGAGGGGGCTGTGTCACGCATCTTGGGCGTGCTCCCCCTCGAGGGCCCGAGGGGCGAGCCCGAGGGCAGCAAGCCTACCGAGGTCGTGCCCCGGCCCTGGCCGCGAACGCTCCCGTGGGCCGTGTGCTTACCCATACCGCAGACTCCCTCCCCTCCAGCCGACTGGAGGGGGGTGCAGGCAGCTCACGGAAGCGCCTCTGTGGGCCCGAAGGGGAGGTGTTGAGTGGGGCATGACACGCCCATTCTGTCCATTCAACAGAGGGTCAGGGCTACAGCAGACCCCAGAGAGGGACAGCAGACCCCAGAGAGGGGCAGCAGCCCGGCCGGCCACTGGGTCTCCATGTCTCAGGCTTCCCGGGGAACCTCCCCCCCTTCTCCCCGCCTCCCCCCACATTCCGCCACCCACCTTGGTGCATTTAGAATGCCTCCAATTGTAAATAGATGCTGGTGGGAAGATTTCTACAGGTTACCTGCAATGGCTGACCTGTCATGCTTGTAACCCTGGGAGAGAACAATTCTCTTTGTCCCCAGAGGCATCAGACCTCCTCTCTCAGGAACCCCTGAACCCCGGCCACTGGACTTCACTCCACTGCCACGTAGTATGGGTCCTCCAAACGTTCCTGTGACGGTGAGTATGGTTTCCATGTGGGTTGAAGCCTCCCCTTGCTGCAAGCCTTCTGTCCTCACCATGGCATAGAGACGGTTAAAAAAAAATTGTGTTTGCCACTTTGGGTATACCTTCCACAGCCTGCAGTGACCAAGGCACCCACTTCGCTGGGCAAGTCCTATGAGCCTTCACAAAAGCTCTTGCAAACTTCTTGGGACCATCACTTTTCCAGTCACACTCAATCATCAGGCAAGATTGACACGGCCGATGGGAAAACTGGACTCCGAGAAGAAAGAGTGACCTACGTGGGGCTGAATGAACTGAGGGCTAGGATGATAGTGTGTGTATGACTACTTGTCTACAATAGGACTGATTGGGGAAGCCGGGGTGGGGGGCAGGGTGCGGATACCTTAGGAGCTTGGGATGAACATATACACATTCCTATACATAAAGTGGATAATCAACAAGCTCTTACGACTTGGCACAGGAAACTATACTCAATACTTTGTAATAACCTATAAGAGAAAAAAAATCTGAAACAGAATCTATCTATATCTATCTATCTATCTATCTATCTATCATCTATCTATCTACCTATCTTTCTATCTAAATCACTGTGCTGTACACCTGAAACTGCACGACATTATAAATGCTTCAATTATTTCAAACAGAAAAGAATCTCCTAACCTGAGTGAGAGAGAGAGAGAGAGAGAACAGGACGGATTGTGAAATCTTTTCTTTGCCAGCTACAAGGGAAAATGAAAACAAACAAAACCCAATTTATTTTAAAAGTTGGACATCCATTTGGTGACTTGTACCCTTGTCAGCAAAATGGAATCACTTCTCTTTTTCTCCCTACCTGCTCCGTCCAGAATTCAGAAACTCTCCGTGAGGCTCCTTATTTCTTTGGCAAGAGAGTCACTTGCATGCGTTCCTTAGAGGCCCACGTTACGTTTCCATAAAACGGGAATACACACTTGTGGATATGAGATTCTGGTGCTATTCATTTTCCTTAGGGTGCTGCTTTTCACCTGAAAACCGGACTGGATCCTGAAGTCTTTCAAGTTGCCCCCAATATCGGGCTACAACTCTCTCCATGAATGTTTCCCACTTTCGCCCAGCCCACCCTTTTGACTTGGCATCACTGACAACGAAAACGGCCCTTTGCCTGAAGCCCTACAGACCGAAGCTGGAGGACTTGGTGAAAACTTTAGAGACATGGCCACCACAGCTCCTATGGAAACCATCCTGGTGCCTGTTTCTGTGAGAGCCACTCTGAAAGTTGAACCAAACACCCATCATCACAGCCATTTCAAACTGCTAAAGTTGCTTCCACCCTAACATCTACAAATCTTCTTCACTGACACCGCCCCCCACACACTCCCCCCCCTCCACTGGTTTATAATCGGCCCCTGGCGACTTGGGAAGGAGCGAGCGGTGGAGAAGCAGGCGGGGGCGGGGGCGGGGGCGGGGTGGGGCGGGACCAACAGACAGTAGCCGCTGCCTGCCTGCCTGCCTGCCTGCCGGGCTGAGACCTGAGGGCTGCGGGCCACGCTGGTTTCTGCAACTCAATCCCTTCCAGGAAGCACCTGTGATGACTACTTGGCAGGGAATGGTCAAAGCTGAACTCTCTTGGCCTATTTCTGAAAAAGGCCTGAGTCTCAGCTACGACAGATTTTCTGGATTTCTTGGCCCATGCACGGACCCGCACCTTCCCATCCTGTCAGATCCTTTGTACCCACACCTCCCCTGGGAGAGTTCTTTGGCCTCGTCTGGAACATGAACAAGCAAAACCAAACACAGTGTGACATAATGTATTGGTCTTTATTGAAAAGAAACATGCTCCTCTCGCACACCTGAGGGCAGGAAGCAAAGGCAAGTTCTCAGCAGGATGGGGGACAGGGAACCCGAACCGAGGCTGGTCAGCAGTGGCCCCCTGCCCCCCACCGCCCCGCCCCCTGATCCCCGTCTCTCCCAGGCCCACGAGGGGCCTCCCTTCCCCGCCTCTCTCTGTGCCCCTCGTCTCCAGCTCCCCCAGCCCAGCTTCTGCACCCCACCCCCCCATCCCCGGCCCCGGGAAGGGGAGGCATGTCTGTCCCAGCTCCAGTTCTGATATTTCACTTGTGAAACTTCCCTAGGCCCAGGTGCCAGCTTGCCGTCCTGCTGCTTCATGTCCGTCTCTATCAGCCATGCCCAAAGGGCACGTGAAATTATGGACAGCAAATAGCACACCTAGAGGGTGTGTGTGTGGGGGTGGGGTGTGGTGTCCCTTCTCCAGGAAGCAGTGAGGGAACAAAAGGAGGCCTGGGGGAAGGAGTCCTGGGTGCCTATCATCGCGCCCCCGCCCCCCCACCGCCCCGCAGCGCACCATTCGTTTCCATCTCCGCATCTGAAGGACACGTAGTCCTCGTTGAAGCAACTTGATGAGGATTCCCCTCCTAATGACGTGACAGAACCTATGAAGAACTGCACTCCTTGAATCCATAAATGCTAACAGGATCCAAGGAGTTTTCCATCAATGGCCGAAAAAGAAATGGTCCTGAACATAATAACTGCCAAGTATTCCTCTAGACGGAGGCATCATTCACTTTTTCTTTTTTTAACTTATTTTCTTTTTATGTTTTACAATAAACTATATATTTAGAGTGTACAATTTGGTACCCCAATCTTCCAATTCATTCCCCCCCCAACCCTCCCCACTTTCCCCACTTGGTGTCCATATGTTTGTGCTCTACATCTGTGTCTCTATTTCTGCCTTGCACACCAGTTGATGTGTACCATTTTTCTGCAGTCCACATATATGTGTGAATATACAATATTTGTTTTTCTCTTTCTGACTCACTATCTTTCACTTGTTAACAACAGTAACGACGATGACGCCGACGACAAGGACAAGGATAAGGACCGGAAAAACAACAACAGAGAGAGCACTGGGCGAGTTTTCCACTTCTTAAAGGAAGGAGGCCGTGTTCCCAGGCAGGTTGGCTCAGCTGCACAGTTTCCTCCGGTGACTATTCCTGGGGGCACCGTCGAGGTGATGCACGAAACACACAGGAGGAGGCCTTCTTGAATGTCCTGCCCAGGAAATGGGGACATGATTCCAGCAGTGGCAATGGCTGCCCTTCTCTTTAGGGTGACACACGGGCCTGATGGCACTGGGCAAACCCTCCCCTCCCTCCCTCCCTCCCTCCCACCTTCCTTCCTTCCTTCCTTCCTTCTTGAGGCTCTTGGCCTCCCCACTTTAAGGAAGAGCCCAGGGCCCAGCAGAAAAGACCTTCTGCTGATCCTTGCCAGGGGGCTCTCATTTTACACACTTGAATAGGATCAGTAGACACCGTCATCCCATGAGAAGCAGACAATATCATCTAAAAGCCTACTTTCCTGGTGTCTCAGCGTGCAGGGCTCCTCCTTCTCAGGGATCTTGCGCTCTGTAGGGATAATTCACATGCTGGGGGAGTAGGTTCCCAATAGCATCTTATGAAATGGATTACAGGATGTCTTCCTTTGAAAAAGATAAAGATTATTTGGGAAAGTTATTCATATGAAGCACATGGATGATATCCTCTCTGATCTATATATTAGAGTTGACCGTTGAACAACCAACATGGGGGATTAGGGGGGCCGACCCCACACACACCATTGAGAACCCATGCATAACTTCACAGTCCAAGCTCTGTATCGGGGCTTGCACCTCTGAGTACTCAGCAACCAGAGATCCTGCAGTGCCATAGTGCACAGCTATGGAAAACATCCCCTTATGAGTCACACACACACACACACGCGTGCGTGCGTGTGCGTGCTCGAGCGCAGACATCTCAACTTTGTTACACAAGAGTTAGTGGTGTTCGAATAATCTTAGAAGTGACGACTGCTGTCTGATGAAATCAATGGATCGATCAATCAATCTATGACACTACACTTTGTATTTCCTAGTCTCAAAATGATTTGGAATTTGGCTCCTTAGAAGTTTAGCTTGGTCCTTCAAGGACAGTGTCAGTCAGAGAGAAAATAACATTTCTTCAAATCATGGAAGTGAAATAGTCCTGGACGCTTATGTGAAACATTAACAGAATTTTTCTTCTTTATTTTATAAGATAACTGGAATTAGGAAGAAAATCTCCTCGTGAAAAACCAGGTGCTACCTTTCCTTGACTGATGATCGAAGAGGAGAAAGCATTTTCTGGGCCCATGCAACTTGAGAGAAGTTCTAACTTTTCTGGAAAAGAAAGATTCCCACCCTCCCCTTGCTCGGCCATGCTAGAAACCTTCCCCTGCCCCAAACTCTGACGTGTCCCCTTGTTTGGCCTCACTGTGTGTCGTCCGTGGGTGCGGGAACACACTTGCATTCCGTAACAGGAGAGCCTATGGAGAAAAGATCTCTGGCCACTTTCATGGGATCTGCATTGCTGGCTAGGTAAACCTAAGACATCAAAAGAAGTGCCTTGGAACACATGCTCCTTCCACACTGGTCACCTCATAGGATTCCTAAATGACTCTGGTTCAGCACTCACTCGACTTGGCTGTGTTTCTGTGCTTCCTGACCTAAAGGATCTATCTGGATATGCCACCCGATAGAAGCTGAAATAAATTCACTTTGGATGTGTGTGAATGCCGTTCATACAGAGAGTGGGGACTGCAGGGAGCTCTTGTGGATAAAGAAAAATGGGGGAACACATGTAGGCGACAGCACATAAAGTATAGAAAGATACACGAAGGTTTCCTTCGTTCGCGGGTTGGGAAGGGGGAACGACAGAACATTCCCTGCTTCTACTCCACGCACGCATGCATGCAGGCAGGCAGGCAGGCAGGCAGGCAGGCAGGCAGGCACCGGAGTGGGGTGGGGTGGGGGGAGCTGGCTCCTTACCCCACCCACCAGGGACGCGTGCGCGTTTAAAGAGACCAGGAGCAACGTGGTGGCGGTGGCGATGAGGAAGGAGGACCACGTTCAAGGTGTGGATTTGCCGTGAGGGCTACGTGAGGTGACTAAGAACTCAGTGCAGTGAGCGGCCCATACAAGGACAGAAGCGATGGTCCCCTAATGCTTGCAGGGCCTGGCCAGGAGCATGAACGTGTGCCCATGTTCCGAGGTTGGCATCATGACACTAGTTCATCCCTGTGAAATAGGATGTGTTTTCTGTATTCTCCTGTCTTGACAAACACACGTCTTTACCTGTGTCTCCGTACAACGACGGTCTCTGCGTGACAGTCGGCAGAACATCCCCAGGGACAATTATCACAGAGACCTGAGGTTCTGCTTGGCTGGCAATGCTTGTGTGAATGCTGCAGTGAGATACAGACAGACAGACAGACAGACAGACAGACACACACACACACACACACACAAACACACACCCCTACCTATAATTATGTGTATTTAATACGATATCTTTATTGATTTTCTGTCTCAGATGACTAATGATGCTGTCAGCCTCATGATTTTCACACAGGGTTTCTGTGTGTGTCCTACTGTCGGGACAACATAGCCGGTCTGTGTCATGGAAACAGAGACACCGTGGGAGTCACAGGAATGAAGACCTCGTTCTAGGAACTGGACCTTCCAGAGGCCTGGGAGCAGCTGGGCAGGGCAGGGCTGGGCTGGGCTGCGGAGGAGGGGAGGGGAGGGGAGGGGAGGGAAGGCTGTGGCTCTCAGTCCTCTGAGTGCCCGGTGGCAGTGGTGGAGGTGGCAGTGCCGATGGAGCTGTCAGCGCCCGCAGGGAAAGGTAGCCACCGATGTGCGGGGCCACAGGGGAGACATGGAGAGACTCGGGGGAAGGCACAGCTGTCCCTCGGTGGATCTGCGGCCAGGCAGCCAGGAGTGGCCTGGGTCACTGTCGTCCAGGGGGCACCAGCTGGGAACACTAGCCAGACGCAGTGCGGCGGGTGTGTGTGTGTGTGTGTGTGTGGGGATGGACAGCCTTCCACCCTGCACCTCTGTGCCCACCTGTCACCATGTGGGATGGCGACAGCCTGCAGAGAGCCTTGGCTGTGGCTTCACTTCCAATGCCTACATCCCATCCAGCGTTCTCTTTGCACCAGCCCTACCCTGGGGTCGCACGGGGAGGGGGAGACTCAGAAAGGCGGTTCCCAGGCTGCCCCCGCATGGAAGTCACATGAGCCTCCAGACATGGCCGTGCCACGTCAAACACGCGTCTTGAGGTAGGTCAGACTTTCCATTGTGTTACGGTTTGTTTCCTTGGGAGAAGTTGTGTCTCTTAGGCCAGGAGCAACTGGAATTGTCGGTCAAAGTCCTCAGGCAGCCCTTTGACTTGGAGGCCGAGCACAAGTTTGACACGGTATGTTTCCGGTGACATGGAATTGCAGATGGCCCACGAAGCATGCTCTCGCCAATACTGCCAAGCCTGTGGTCTCACAGGGGACGGTCTCCTCGACCGAGATGTCACCATCTCGGGAATCCGCACCTGGA
Organism: Hippopotamus amphibius kiboko; assembly: GCF_030028045.1. Lineage (NCBI taxonomy): Eukaryota > Metazoa > Chordata > Mammalia > Artiodactyla > Hippopotamidae > Hippopotamus > Hippopotamus amphibius. Next base: position 35,044,201 of record NC_080200.1, on the reverse strand, counting down.
GCGACACGGTGACCTCAGGACGGGCGCCCTGTCTGTGCGCCCCATCCGGATGCGCGTGGACGGGAATGGAGCAGCTCTGGGAACGGTGGACGATGCCGGCTCTTGTTCTTCTGCTCTGCTGCCTGCCGTGCACGGCTGTGGAGAGGGACGAGCCGCTGTGGAGAGGGATGAGCCGAGTCCAGTGTCTCTGAACCCACCCCAAGCAAAGAGCAGCAGGAAAGTGGGTGTGGGCCCTCCCTCGTGTGTGGCCAGGATCCTGTGCGGAGGGAGAGTCCCTGGCCCTCCCGCTGAGAGGAAGGTGCGAGAGGTGGATCGGCGGCGTCTTTCCTCGGGGCCCCAGAGCTTCTGCGGCTCCGATCTCCCCTCTTCACAGTTCTAGTTGGCGCCCGCCCCAGCACAACCTACCTGAGAGCTTCCCTGGTATCCGGAAGCGATGGCTTTGTGTTTTGAGGACGGAAGGGGAGAAAGAGCTGAGCAAAGCTTTTCCCTGGAACCTGAGTGTCTATGGGTGTGTCTGGCCCATCACCAGCGAGCGTGCTGAGTGCCACTTCCTGAGGGCAGGTGCTCTTTAAGGAAAGTATGGCTTCGTATCTTTGTTACACGCAGGCCCTTCTAGAATGTGGAGCGAGTTTCTCAAGAATCCCAGCAGAATCCCAGGTGCTGTGGAGGCTAGGGCCTCAAAGGTCCGGCTCCATCCCCTCTCTCCATCCTGGCCTGGCCTGGCCTGGCTGGGCCCCTAAGGACCCTGCTGGCCTCTAGAGTGGCCCCTGCTTCTCGGTTGGTTTCCATGCTGCTGCTCACAGAGCCATCTTCTCCAAAGGCAGCCGATCGCCGTATTCCTTCCGTGGAGCTCTGGCACGGCTCTCCTTGGCTTGGATGATAGCATGAGAGGACTGGCAAGCTGGGTCCTTCCTCCAGGGCTGACCTTTTACAAACTCCACCTTGAAGAGGAGTAAAGTCAGCATGTCATTCTCACGTATAAGATGGGACCCGAAGGGCCTGTTCCTAGCTCTACCACTTGGGAAAGTGGGGGACTCTTCCGTCAAGGAAACGGAGAGCTCATACTTGATGGTGCGGTTGTCAGAAGCCTTTTTCTAAGCCTCCCCTGGCCCCACTGTGTCAGAAAGACGTGTCCCTCCACCTGCCGGGGACTTGATGAAGGAGAGTCACTCTGGTAGAAGTACCCGAAGCTCGATGACTTCACTGCCGTCTCCCTTTCTCTGGCACGGGCCCGCCCCTGGAGGAGCCCTGTCTTCGCCTAGCCGTGACGGCACCGCTCAGGGGAGCTGGAGACAGGACCCCAATGAGGGCAGGTGGATGGGAGCCTGTTCAAAATGACCTACACACCCAATCTGCCGTAGACATGGTCCACAGATCGTGGACATGCCTGTGCCCCCGAAGACATCCGTGTGGCCCCGGGCATCCGGCAGCCATCTTCTCCATGTTCGCCTGACCTGTGCTCTCGCTCTTTACTCCAGAGCACTCGCCTGATGATTCGTGGGGGAATGAAACCCCAGCTGGCAGGAGCCAAATGATCTTCCCAACACAAGGGAAAAGAAGAGGTGGGGTCCCGCATCCCTCCAATGTGTCTGTGCCTAAGAATGAGTTTCTAAGAAATCTCATCCTCCTTTAGCTCCCTTAACTCTCCCCCGCCCCCACCACCCCCACCCCCGGCGCCCGCCAGCCCGGGCCATAGTATAGTTACTTTCCCAGATTTCCTCCCTCTCCTCAGCAGAGCCGAAGAGATTGTAGGTGTTGCCACTTCTCTGAGTCTTTCTTTGCTTTCTTAGGAGGGCTGCCCCATGTCACGTAAAACTTGGAAGACATACACGCGTGAGCATCTCTCCTTGTGATTCTAACCCAGGGAAGAGCATTTAAAAATCGAAAGGAGGCAAACTAGGGTTCAGGCACCCAGAGTTGAGCCGGGTGGCCACTGGGAAGAGAGTTCCAGACGCCTTCCTGTTTGGAGGAGGGGGAAATCTCCCCCTCTGCCCCCCTTGAGTCCTCGTGGCTGGACTCATCCTAACATGGACTCAAGGCAGGCGGATAGAGGAAGCGGGAGCGGGAACACGTGTTCGTTTGTTGTTGTTGTTGTTGTTGTTGTTGTTGTTGTTGTTGTTTTACCTTCTAGCCCTGAGAAGTGGCTGAGGCGGGCAGCTTTTCGACTGTGTAGACCAAGGGACAGTACATGTGTGAGACAGGGATCAGACCGAGAGACTTAGCTTTCGGGTGTGCCCTGAGGGAAGGAAGAATCTAAACAGAGTTTGGGCTTGGGGGGGTCCCTGAAAGAAGTCACAGTGTTTGTCTCCCTAGGCTTCTCGGCCCCAATGAATTCCCTACTTTGGGGATCGGAGCGTCCTCCTAACTCCAGGTGCGGATGCAGGGAGTGCGCCTTTCACCCGAGAGAGAGATGGATGTCTCGCTTTCAGGGAGACACAAAGGAGAGCCCGAGGGTCCCTCTTGTGTTGGCCGCCTGCTTGAGGTCACCGTCACGCCAAATGATCACTGTGCCACGGAGGTGCATTTTGGCGTGGCCTATCCTGGGCTCCACAGCCACCTCCCTGAGAACGGGTATGGTCAGAACCGTAGGAAGCTCAAGGGCGCCGCCAGCCGCTTTCAAAAACGTATCTGTCAGCACCTGCTGGCTGCAACCGCGAGGTTTCCAAGTGCCCTCCGCATATTCTCCCCCTCCCCCACAACAACCTCATCACTTCCAATCCTGGCGAACAATGTATGGAACCTTTGCTGGGGTTTTCGTTTGTTTCTCTTTTGTGGGGTTTCTCTCTCTCTCTCTCTCTCTCTCTCTCTCTCTCTCTCTCTCTCTCTGTCACACGCGCTCTGATGTTCGGGGCCTAATGGGAGAAATGAAATCAAGCGAGGGGTTTTGCCCTCAGGTTGCCTTGGTCTCGGGTTGACTTGTGTGCGCTGAGAAAGACGGCCTTTACTGAAGGCCCTGCGCAGACTTTTTGACACCCCCGATCCATGGAATCCTGAAGCGGTGGAACCTAGAAATCTTTCGGTCTCCTTTTGATTTGGAAATCTTCTCCTTGACAGAAAGAAGCCTTTTTAAAAGAGAAAAAGAAAAAGTGGAACTGCATGAGCAGATCGGTTTTTAGATCTCAGCCGGGCGGCTGCCCGGTTCTCTGGGGAGAACTGTCTTCATCTTGCAAATCTGTACACACAGCCCACAGTGGCCTGGGATGGAGGCCAGTGGACTGGATTGGGCAGAACCTGAGACCAGAGGAAAGAGAAAAAAAATAAGAAAAATGGTGGTGGTGGTTGGGGGGAGGGGGAAGAGGTCTGCTTTGAAAAATAGGAACTGCTGGCAGGGCTCCCTCACCCCCACCCCCCCCACCCCAAAGTAGGACTGTGTATCCAGGCGTAGAAATGATACTGTGCCAAGAAGGCAAGCGCTGTTGAGACTGCTGTTCCTATGATGTTACAAACCGAAAGCGATGCTTTCTGGTCGAGGCTCTCCATGACAATCTACTAAGCAAATCATACGTTGGCTGTTTTGGACGTTCTCTGCAGTTTTCATTGGGAGTGAGGAAGAGCCGTTTGTACATGTTTTGATACAATGTTTTGAATGCTGTGGGACCATGGTATGTTTCCGCCGTGGATGAACAAGGTTGCCTTTTCCAGCTTCCGCTTGCATGGTCATTTCCTGGTCCTGACGACCCCCCCGCCCCAAGTGAGGGAGGCCTGTGTGTCTTTGTGTCCATTTAGAAGGGTTGGTGCTTGATGCCAGCATGATATCCAAATCTTGATTTTGGACTTACCAAACTACTGTTGGGAGTTTGTTTCTTGTCTTAATCTCCCTTAACTCTTGCAGTCACCTGAGTGTCCAGTCTTGATCTCGCGTCTCTCTCTGCCTCTGTCTCTGTCTCTCTCGCTCTTTCCTTTTGTTGATTTCTTCAAGGCAAGCCATCTTTTTCCTCCTCCTCCTCCTCCTCCTCCTCCCCCTCCTCCTCCTCCACCACCACCCTCCTCTTCCTCTTCCTCCTTTCTCTGCCCCCCTCCCCCCTCCCTCCCTCCTCCCCCCGCCCTTTTAAAATTGAAGTCTAACAGACTGACAAGAGTATATTGGTTTTCAGGTGTATACCCTAGCGAGTGGCTATGTTTACACATGACCCAGGGATCTCCGTGATAAGTCTCGTTACTGTCTGTCACCATTCGATGTCATGACAGTAGGATGGACTCTATTCCACCTGCTGTACATGACATCCTGCGAGTGAGTTGTTTATTTCATAACTAGAAGTGTGCACCACTTCCTCTCCCTCACCTATTGCACTCGTCTCCCTCTTCCCCCCTCCCTCCCTCCCTCCTCTGGCCACCCCCCATTTGTTCCTTTTAGGTGTCGATGAACCTGTTTGCGGTTCCTTCTTTGTGTTCATGTGTGTGTATTGCTGTGCACGTTCTTCACAGACATGATAGTCTCGCGACCTGAGGTATCTTGTGTAGCGCAATACCCTCTGGGTCTCTCCATGTTTCCGCGGATGGCAAGACCTCATTCCCTTGTAGGGTTGAGTCATAAGCGTGCGCGCGCCTGTGTGTGACTAGGTAGAGACGTATGCACACAGAGAGCACTATCGGTATGTCCCTAACTATGGCTACATAGGGATAGGTGTGGATACACATACACGTGTATGTATGTGTCACCCTCACCCCCTCGGTGGGCACGTAGTGGAGTTGCTGGGTCACGTGGTAGTTGTTGGTGCAGTGCTTTCAGGGACTTCTGTGCTGTTTTCCGTAGTGTCATCTGTTGTCGGGGAGCCATTCTGTCAGGCACCAGGTGATATCTCTGAGTCCTCCAGCATGACATGGTGGTGGTCTCTCTCAGCGTGAAAAATAGGTGTCCCGTCAGGAGCCACTTTCCTCTGCCGTTTGGAACTTGCTGTCGCGATTCCAGATCCTGGGCCTGGCTGTGTATGCTTGTGCAGAGAAATGCCAGCGCTTTTTATCATACCCTCCATTTAAAAAAAAAATTGTTCTGTATTTGATGGGCTGCGTTGGGTCTTTTTTTGCTGTGCGCGGGCTTTCTTTCCGTTGCGGTGAGTGGGGGCTCCCCTTCGTTGTGGTGCGCAGGCTCCTCATTGCCAGTGGCTTCTCTTGGTGCGGAGCACGGGCTCCAGGCACGGGGGCTTCAGGAGTTGCGGCACATGGGCTCAGTCATTGTGGCTCACGGGCTTCGTTGCTCTGCGGCATGTGGGACCTTCCTGGAGCAGGGATCAAACCCGTGTCCCCTGCAGTGGCGGGCGGATTCTTAAGCAGTGCGCCAGCTAGGCAGCCCCAGTTGTTTCTTGTATTTCAGGGAAAGGTTTCCTTTGGCTTTTGGTTTTGTCCCCGCCCCCACCCCCCAAGAAAGGTACTGTTGGTTGCTTTGTTGACAGTGGAAAACTGTGTTGCGGTTGCTGTTGGAGTGGTGGGGGTCGTCGTCCTTGTTGCTTTGTTTCCTTTGTGGGCGTTGTTTTCTGTTGGTTTTTTCTGGCTTTGTTTCCTTGTGGATGAAAATGCCTGGTCTTGGTCTGCTCTGTTCAGGCCTCCTGCCCACTTTCCCCATCGGGTTGCTTGTTCTGGGGGGCTGCGTTGCATGAGGCCTTGCTCTGTTTTGGACAGGAACCTCTTATGGGACATGCTTGAGGTTTTCAGATGCGTGTGTGTGTGTACGTGTACACGTGTGTGTGTCTGTACGTGTACACGTGTGCATACACGTACATATGTGTGTGCCTTAACGTACTCCTTGAAGGGCCACAGCAGTCCCAGAGCTTGACTTTGACTTTTTGGTAGTTTGGCTTGGTTTGATTTTGGTGGGACGACAGGTCACTGTGAACCTTTGCTGTAAATCTCTCTCTCACACGCACGCGCGTGTGCGCGCGCGCACGCACGCACGCAGGCACACTCACCACGTTGCATTGTGTAGATGTCCTGGAACGCGGTTTCTTTAGTGGATGGCTGTTGACACGCTGCTCCCCGCCCCCCAGCCCCCGCCCCTGCCCCCGCCCGCCGGTGACTGTGGTCAGTCCGTTTTGAAATCCACCTTCTGACCTCAAGGGCGTGTTCCCCACCCACACACCCATGTGTTCTCTTTGGACTTTGTCGCGGTCTGTGCAGAAATAGATGTTTGTTTCCATTTGTGTGGGGCCAGAGTGTATGTTTACTTTCGTTTCTAGCTTCCGGGCTCTGCGTGTCAGCTTTCCAAAGCCCTTCTCCATGCCAGAAGGGATGAATTCCTGCGTCGTTCTCGGAGCGCTTGCCTGGTTTCGTTTCGCTGGTCCCCGCCTTCCCTCCCTCCCTCCCTCCCTCCCTCTCACCCTCCGGGGAGCTGGGGATCTCGCTTCTGGCACTGTGGGCGTCTCCGTGGAATTCCCCGCGCCCCCCCCCCCCCATGGCCTGGAATCGCGTCCCCTTCCAGGCAGCCTCCCGGCGGCATCTTGCCAGCTACCCCCGCCCCCGTGTGCTGCCGGGGATCGGGACGCGCCGTGTCATGTCGTGTCGTGTCGGGCAGGGAGCTAGCTCCGAGGCGGACCCCTCGGGGCCGCGCGGGATGCCCGCCCCGCTCCGGGAGGAGCTCGGGCGTTTGGGCGGCCCGGCGCTCCGGCGTCCTCGGTGGCCGGCCGGCGACCGGGATCCGGCCCGGGGACGTTCGAGCCGGTTGTCGGGCGCCACCTGGCGGCCGCTTTTATATTGTCCCTTCCCTCCGGAGCTCCGGCGACCTTGTCGAGGGCTGTGACTCAGCCGCCGGGCCCGAAGCAGAGTTCCGGGAGGCGAGCCACGCTGGTGCTGGCAGCCCCGGTGGCGCCGAGGCGTAGGCACCTCCTGCTGTCGCCTGAGATTGGGCCTGCAGATCTATGGGGCTGTGACTGCCGCCGCGCTCCCGAGCCGGGGCGGAGGGGCCGCCTGGCCGGGTCGACCAGCATGCGCCCGTGCCCCTCCGGCTGCGGGAACCCATGTCGTGTCGTGCCGCCGCGGTGGGAGAGGAGAGGGTCTGCCGCGCCCGGAGCGCCTGGGACTTGGTGGCCCGGCCTTCTCCTGGGCCGCCCTTGGGAGCGTTCGTTCCCCGACCCCCCCCACCTCCCTTCCCGGTGCCCCCGCGTCCCGCTCCGGAGGTGGGGACCGGCTCCGGCCGAGCGTTGAGGCCGGTGGAGGCCGCCACGGGCTCGGTGGTGGACGCGCGTGCATCCCAGTCGTCAGATTCTTTCGGACCGATGGTTTTCCGAGCCAGACTCCAGAGGTGAGGACCGGCCTGGGCCGCCAGCGGTGACCCGGAGAGGCTGGCCCGGGCCTGGGTGCGTTGCCCCGTGGGCTCCGGGCGTCTCCCTGGAGAAATGGGTTCAAGTCCCGATGGGTCCGGAGACGTGGACGGACCGGCCCCTGCTCGCGCAGGTGGCCGGCGAGGGTGCACCCGGCCTGTCAGCGTGCCCACGTGGGTCCCGGTCGTCGGACGCGACTTTGTCTCCCCCCTCCGCCCTCCACCCCGAGTCCGGGCCGGGAGGTGGGGACTGGCGCGAGCCCTACTGGGTGGCCCGGGGAGGGGCTCCCGGGCCCGGGCGTGGTCCCTCATGGGGCCCGCTCATCGGAGGCGGCTCGGAGGGGTGCTGAGTTTCTTTCTTGGAACCAAGTCCTGGCCCGGAGACTCGGATGGACCGGTCCCTGCCCGCGTGGGGGGACCGGGGAGGGCGTCCCCAGCCCGCTCCCTCTCCCCCGTGTCCCCGGCCCACTCTGCCACCCCTCCATCCCCGGGTCGACCAGGTGGCCTCGGGCGCTCCGGGGCAAGTGTGGATGGGGAAGTGTTGGGGGCAGGTGGCCGGACCGAGGTTCCGGGGGCCCCCGTGAACCTCGTGGGTGGGCCCCGCTGTCGGGCGCGATGATTTTTTTCGCCGGAAATGGGGCCTTTTTGCCACCAGATAGGTGCTGACACGGTGTTCTTCTGCGTCTGTCGCCGATAGACGCTGGGGCTCCGGACGCGGGCAGGACTCCGGGCTGGGGGCGGCTGTCTGATGACCGGCTCGGTCCTTGCCACTTGAGCTGCCTGCTTGGGCCTGCGTGCCGGCTCTTGCGTGCGCGTCCGGCTGCCCCGACCCGCGGTGCCGCCTCCGGCCGCTGGCTGAGCCCGAGGGCGGCGGGGCCAGGTGGCGTTGGGTGCTCGACCCTGTGCGCTGCCCCCGCTGCAGGCACCCGGTGGTGAGTGGCCGGCACGACCCCACCCCACAGGCTCTGTGCCCCGTGTCAGGCGTTCTCATCCTGGGGTGGTTGGCTGCTCTTGCCCGAGAGGAAGGGGCGCCGGTGAGGCAGAAGCGGGCCTCAGTGTGACGGGTCCTCGCCGTGCCTCCCCTGCGGGCCTCTCCCGCCGTGGCTTTAGGCTGGGTGGGTCAACCGATTGATGTGGTGGTGCCACGCTCTGCCGGGCTGGGCCTAAGCCGTGCCAGACGAGGGACGGACGTTTCTGGGGGACGGGACCGCTCTTCTCGTTCTGTCCGCGGGCTCCTCGCCTCTCTTCCGCCCCGCCTGCCGGGGTGTGCGGAAGGCAGGGGTGTGGCCTCCGGCCCTGAACCCGCGGTCTCCCGCCCCCGCCTCCCAGCGTGGGCGCGGGGACCGGGGTCCTCGGACACAGCAGACGCTCTCACTTTGCCTCCTTGGCGTACGCCTCGCGAGCGGCCCTCCCCGCGGCGGGGAGGGCCGCCCCGCCGCCACGCTGCCCGCCCCCGTCGGTGCGCGAGCGTGCCTTGCCTGGCCCTCCGTGGTGCTCCTGGAGCGCTCCAGGTCGTCCCTCAGGTCCCCGTGGCCAAGCGGTGGTGTTGTTCCCCTTTCCCAGCGTGTCCCTCGGGTCTCTGCCACCGTGGCATGTGCCGTGAGCGGCTCTCTCTTGGGGGGGGTCGAGACGGTAAGGGAGGTGCGCCCGCCTGTTCCCCCCCGGCGGTGGGGTCAGTGGCCGCCTCGTTGTGCTGGTCCTCAGCGGCGTGCCGCGGGGGGCTGAGCTTGGCCGAGCGCACGCCCCGTGTGGCCCCCGCTACGTGGGGGGCTGCGCGCGGGCGTGGGAGCGATCGTGGGGGCTGGGGCCTGTGAGAGAGGGGGCTGTGTCACGCATCTTGGGCATGCTCCCCCTCGAGGGCCCGAGGGGCGAGCCCGAGGGCAGCAAGCCTACCGAGGTCGTGCCCCGGCCCTGGCCGCGAACGCTCCCGTGGGCCGTGTGCTTACCCATACCGCAGACTCCCTCCCCTCCAGCCGACTGGAGGGGGGTGTAGGCAGCTCACGGAAGCGCCTCTGTGGGCCCGAAGGGGAGGTGATGAGTGGGGCATGACACGCCCATTCTGTCCATTCAACAGAGGGTCAGGGCTACAGCAGACCCCAGCGAGGGACAGCAGACCCCAGAGAGGGACAGCAGCCCGGCCGGCCACTGGGTCTCCATGTCTCAGGCTTCCCGGGGAACCTCCCCCCCTTCTCCCCGCCTCCCCCCACATTCCGCCACCCACCTTGGTGCATTTAGAATGGCTCCAATTGTAAATAGATGCTGGTGGGAAGATTTCTACAGGTTACCTGCAATGGCTGACCTGTCATGCTTGTAACCCTGGGAGAAAACAATTCTCTTTGTCCCCAGAGGCGTCAGACCTCCTCTCTCAGGAACCCCTGAACCCCGGCCACTGGACTTCACTCCACTGCCACATAGTATGGGTCCTCCAAACGTTCCTGTGACGGTGAGTATGGTTTCCATGTGGGTTGAAGCCTCCCCTTGCTGCAAGCCTTCTGTCCTCACCATGGCATAGAGACGGTTAAAAAAAAATTGTGTTTGCCACTTTGGGTATACTTTCCACAGCCTGCAGTGATCAAGGCACCCACTTCGCTGGGCAAGTCCTATGAGCCTTCACAAAAGCTCTTGCAAACTTCTTGGGACCATCACTTTTCCAGTCACACTCAATCATCAGGCAAGATTGACACGGCCGATGGGAAAACTGGACTCTGAGAAGAAAGAGTGACCTACGTGGGGCTGAATGAACTGAGGGCTAGGATGATAGTGTGTGTATGACTACTTGTCTACAATAGGACTGATTGGGGAAGCCGGGGTGGGGGGCAGGGTGCGGATACCTTAGGAGCTTGGGATGAACATATACACATTCCTATACATAAAGTGGATAATCAACAAGCTCTTACGACTTGGCACAGGAAACTATACTCAATACTTTGTAATAACCTATAAGAGAAAAAAAATCTGAAACAGAATCTATCTATATCTATCTATCTATCTATCTATCTATCTATCTATCATCTATCTATCTACCTATCTTTCTATCTAAATCACTGTGCTGTACACCTGAAACTGCACGACATTATAAATGCTTCAATTATTTCAAACAGAAAAGAATCTCCTAACCTGAGTGAGAGAGAGAGAGAGAGAGAACAGGACGGATTGTGAAATCTTTTCTTTGCCAGCTACAAGGGAAAATGGAAACAAACAAAACCCAATTTATTTTAAAAGTTGGACATCCATTTGGTGACTTGTACCCTTGTCAGCAAAATGGAATCACTTCTCTTTTTCTCCCTACCTGCTCCGTCCAGAATTCAGAAACTCTCCGTGAGGCTCCTTATTTCTTTGGCAAGAGAGTCACTTGCATGCATTCCTTAGAGGCCCACGTTACGTTTCCATAAAACGGGAATACACACTTGTGGATATGAGATTCTGGTGCTATTCATTTTCCTTAGGGTGCTGCTTTTAACCTGAAAACCGGACTGGATCCTGAAGTCTTTCAAGTTGCCCCCAATATCGGGCTACAACTCTCTCCATGAATGTTTCCCACTTTCGCCCAGCCCACCCTTTTGACTTGGCATCACTGACAACGAAAACGGCCCTTTGCCTGAAGCCCTACAGACCGAAGCTGGAGGACTTGGTGAAAACTTTAGAGACATGGCCACCACAGCTCCTATGGAAACCATCCTGGTGCCTGTTTCTGTGAGAGCCACTCTGAAAGTCGAACCAAACACCCATCATCACAGCCATTTCAAACTGCTAAAGTTGCTTCCACCCTAACATCTACAAATCTTCTTCACTGACACTGCCCCCCACACGCTCCCCCCCCTCCACTGGTTTATAATCGGCCCCTGGCGACTTGGGAAGGAGCGAGCGGTGGAGAAGCAGGCGGGGGCGGGGGCGGGGGCGGGGGCGGGGTGGGGCGGGACCAACAGACAGTAGCCGCTGCCTGCCTGCCTGCCTGCCTGCCGGGCTGAGACCTGAGGGCTGCGGGCCACGCTGGTTTCTGCAACTCAATCCCTTCCAGGAAGCACCTGTGATGACTACTTGGCAGGGAATGGTCAAAGCTGAACTCTCTTGGCCTATTTCTGAAAAAGGCCTGAGTCTCAGCTACGACAGATTTTCTGGATTTCTTGGCCCATGCACGGACCCGCACCCTCCCATCCTGTCAGATCCTTTGTACCCACACCTCCCCTGGGAGAGTTCTTTGGCCTCGTCTGGAACATGAACAAGCAAAACCAAACACAGTGTGACATAATGTATTGGTCTTTATTGAAAAGAAACATGCTCCTCTCGCACACCTGAGGGCAGGAAGCAAAGGCAAGTTCTCAGCAGGATGGGGGACAGGGAACCCGAACCGAGGCTGGTCAGCAGTGGCCCCCTGCCCCCCACCGCCCCGCCCCCGATCCCCGTCTCTCCCAGGCCCACGAGGGGCCTCCCTTCCCCGCCTCTCTCTGTGCCCCTCGTCTCCAGCTCCCCCAGCCCAGCTTCTGCACCCCACCCCCCCATCCCCGGCCCCGGGAAGGGGAGGCATGTCTGTCCCAGCTCCAGTTCTGATATTTCACTTGTGAAACTTCCCTAGGCCCAGGTGCCAGCTTGCCGTCCTGCTGCTTCATGTCCGTCTCTATCAGCCATGCCCAAAGGGCACGTGAAATTATGGACAGCAAATAGCACACCTAGAGGGTGTGTGTGTGGGGGTGGGGTGTGGTGTCCCTTCTCCAGGAAGCAGTGAGGGAACAAAAGGAGGCCTGGGGGAAGGAGTCCTGGGTGCCTATCATCGCGCCCCCGCCCCCCCACCGCCCCGCAGCGCACCATTCGTTTCCATCTCCGCATCTGAAGGACACGTAGTCCTCGTTGAAGCAACTTGATGAGGATTCCCCTCCTAACGACGTGACAGAACCTATGAAGAACTGCACTCCTTGAATCCATAAATGCTAACAGGATCCAAGGAGTTTTCCATCAATGGCCGAAAAAGAAATGGTCCTGAACATAATAACTGCCAAGTATTCCTCTAGACGGAGGCATCATTCACTTTTTCTTTTTTTAACTTATTTTCTTTTTATGTTTTACAATAAACTGTATATATTTAGAGTGTACAATTTGGTACCCCAATCTTCCAATTCATTCCCCGCCAACCCTCCCCACTTTCCCCACTTGGTGTCCATATGTTTGTGCTCTACATCTGTGTCTCTATTTCTGCCTTGCACACCAGTTGATGTGTACCATTTTTCTGCAGTCCACATATATGTGTGAATATACAATATTTGTTTTTCTCTTTCTGACTCACTATCTTTCACTTGTTAACAACAGTAACGACGATGACGCCGACGACAAGGACAAGGATAAGGACCGGAAAAACAACAACAGAGAGAGCACTGGGCGAGTTTTCCACTTCTTAAAGGAAGGAGGCCGTGTTCCCAGGCAGGTTGGCTCAGCTGCACAGTTTCCTCCGGTGACTATTCCTGGGGGCACCGTCGAGGTGATGCACGAAACACACAGGAGGAGGCCTTCTTGAATGTCCTGCCCAGGAAATGGGGACATGATTCCAGCAGTGGCAATGGCTGCCCTTCTCTTTAGGGTGACACACGGGCCTGATGGCACTGGGCAAACCCTCCCCTCCCTCCCTCCCTCCCTCCCTCCCACCTTCCTTCCTTCCTTCCTTCCTTCTTGAGGCTCTTGGCCTCCCCACTTTAAGGAAGAGCCCAGGGCCCAGCAGAAAAGACCTTCTGCTGATCCTTGCCAGGGGGCTCTCATTTTACACACTTGAATAGGATCAGTAGACACCGTCATCCCATGAGAAGCAGACAATATCATCTAAAAGCCTACTTTCCTGGTGTCTCAGCGTGCAGGGCTCCTCCTTCTCAGGGATCTTGCGCTCTGTAGGGATAATTCACATGCTGGGGGAGTAGGTTCCCAATAGCATCTTATGAAATGGATTACAGGATGTCTTCCTTTGAAAAAGATAAAGATTATTTGGGAAAGTTATTCATATGAAGCACATGGATGATATCCTCTCTGATCTATATATTAGAGTTGACCGTTGAACAACCAACATGGGGGATTAGGGGGGCCGACCCCACACACACCATTGAGAACCCATGCATAACTTCACAGTCCAAGCTCTGTATCGGGGCTTGCACCTCTGAGTACTCAGCAACCAGAGATCCTGCAGTGTCATAGTGCACAGCTATGGAAAACATCCCCTTATGAGTCACACACACACACACACGCGTGCGCGTGTGCGCGTGCTCGAGCGCAGACATCTCAACTTTGTTACACAAGAGTTAGTGGTGTTCGAATAATCTTAGAAGTGACGACTGCTGTCTGATGAAATCAATGGATCGATCAATCAATCTATGACACTACACTTTGTATTTCCTAGTCTCAAAATGATTTGGAATTTGGCTCCTTAGAAGTTTAGCTTGGTCCTTCAAGGACAGTGTCAGTCAGAGAGAAAATAACATTTCTTCAAATCATGGAAGTGAAATAGTCCTGGACGCTTATGTGAAACATTAACAGAATTTTTCTTCTTTATTTTATAAGATAACTGGAATTAGGAAGAAAATCTCCTCGTGAAAAACCAGGTGCTACCTTTCCTTGACTGACGATCGAAGAGGAGAAAGCATTTTCTGGGCCCATGCAACTTGAGAGAAGTTCTAACTTTTCTGGAAAAGAAAGATTCCCACCCTCCCCTTGCTCGGCCATGCTAGAAACCTTCCCCTGCCCCAAACTCTGACGTGTCCCCTTGTTTGGCCTCACTGTGTGTCGTCCGTGGGCACGGGAACACACTTGCATTCCGTAACAGGAGAGCCTATGGAGAAAAGATCTCTGGCCACTTTCATGGGATCTGCATTGCTGGCTAGGTAAACCTAAGACATCAAAAGAAGTGCCTTGGAACACATGCTCCTTCCACACTGGTCACCTCATAGGATTCCTAAATGACTCTGGTTCAGCACTCACTCGACTTGGCTGTGTTTCTGTGCTTCCTGACCTAAAGGATCTATCTGGATATGCCACCCGATAGAAGCTGAAATAAATTCACTTTGGATGTGTGTGAATGCCGTTCATACAGAGAGTGGGGACTGCAGGGAGCTCTTGTGGATAAAGAAAAATGGGGGAACACATGTAGGCAACAGCACATAAAGTATAGAAAGATACACGAAGGTTTCCTTCGTTCGCGGGTTGGGAAGGGGGAACGACAGAACATTCCCTGCTTCTACTCCACGCACGCAGGCAGGCAGGCAGGCAGGCAGGCACCGGAGTGGGGTGGGGTGGGGGGAGCTGGCTCCTTACCCCACCCACCAGGGACGCGTGCGCGTTTAAAGAGACCAGGAGCAACGTGGTGGCGGTGGCGATGAGGAAGGAGGACCATGTTCAAGGTGTGGATTTGCGGTGAGGGCTACGTGAGGTGACTAAGAACTCGGTGCAGTGAGCGGCCCATACAAGGACAGAAGCGATGGTCCCCTAATGCTTGCAGGGCCTGGACAGGAGCATGAACGGGAGCCCATGTCCCCAGGTTGGCATCATGACACTAGTTCATCCCTGTGAAACAGGATGTGTTTTCTGTGTTCTCCTGTCTTGACAAACACACGTCTTTACCTGTGTCTCCGTACAACGACGGTCTCTGCGTGACAGTCGGCAGAACATCCCCAGAGACAATTATCACAGAGACCTGAGGTTCTGCTTGGCTGGCAATGCTTGTGTGAATGCTGCAGTGAGATACAGACAGACAGACAAACAGACAGACACACACACACACACACACACACACACACACACAAACACACACCCCTACCTATAATTATGTGTATTTAATACGATATCTTTATTGATTTTCTGTCTCAGATGACTAATGATGCTGTCAGCCTCATGATTTTCACACAGGGTTTCTGTGTGTGTCCTACTGTCGGGACAACATAGCCGGTCTGTGTCATGGAAACAGAGACACCGTGGGAGTCACAGGAATGAAGACCTCGTTCTAGGAACTGGACCTTCCAGAGGCCTGGGAGCAGCTGGGCAGGGCAGGGCAGGGCTGGGCTGGGCTGCGGAGGAGGGGAGGGGAGGGGAGGGGAGGGAAGGCTGTGGCTCTCAGTCCTCTGAGTGCCCGGTGGCAGTGGCGGAGGTGGCAGTGCCGATGGAGCTGTCAGCGCCCGCAGGGAAAGGTAGCCACCGATGTGCGGGGCCACAGGGGAGACATGGAGAGACTCGGGGGAAGGCACAGCTGTCCCTCGGTGGATCTGCAGCCAGGCAGCCAAGAGTGGCCTGGGTCACTGTCGTCCAGGGGGCACCAGCTGGGAACACTAGCCAGACGCAGGGCGGCGGGGGTGTGTGTGTGTGTGTGTGTGTGTGTGTGGATGGACAGCCTTCCACCCTGCACCTCTGTGCCCACCTGTCACCGTGTGGGATGGTGACAGCCTGCAGAGAGCCTTGGCTGTGGCTTCATTTCCAATGCCTACATCCCATCCAGCGTTCTCTTCTCACCAACCCTACTCTGGGGTCGCACGGGGAGGGGGAGACTCAGAAAGGCGGTTCCCAGGCTGCCCCCACATGGAAGTCACATGAGCCTCCGGACATGGCCGTGCCACGTCAAACACGCGTCTGGAGGTAGGTCAGACTTTCCATTGTGTTACGGTTTGTTTCCTTGGGAGAAGTTGTGTCTCTTAGGCCAGGAGCAACTGGAATTGTCGGTCAAAGTCCTCAGGCAGCCCTTTGACTTGGAGGCCGAGCACAAGTTTGACACGGTATGTTTCCGGTGACATGGAATTGCAGATGGCCCACGAAGCATGCTCTCGCCAATACTGCCAAGCCTGTGGTCTCACAGGGGACGGTCTCCTCGACCGAGATGTCACCATCTCGGGAGTCCGCACCTGGAGCGACACGGTGACCTCAGGACGGGCGCCCTGTCTGTGCGCCCCATCCGGATGCGCATGGACGGGAATGGAGCAGCTCTGGGAACGGTGGACAATGCCAGCTCTTGTTCTTCTGCTCTGCTGCCTGCCGTGTGCACGGCTGTGGAGAGGGATGAGCCGCTGTGGAGAGGGATGAGCCGAGTCCAGTGTCTCTGAACCCACCCCAGGTAAAGAGGAGCAGGAAAGTGGGTGTGGGCCCTCCCTCGTGTGTGGCCAGGATCCTGTGCGGGGGGAGAGTCCCTGACCCTCCCGCTGAGAGGAAGGTGCGAGGGGTGGATCGGCGGCGGCGTCTTTCCTCGGGGCCCCAGAGCTTCTGCGGCTCCGATCTCCCCTCTTCACAGTTCTAGTTGGCGCCCGCCCCAGCACAACCTACCTGAGAGCTTCCCTGGTATCCGGAAGCGATGGCTTTGTGTTTTGAGGACGCAAGGGGAGAAAGAGCTGAGCAAAGCTTTTCCCTGGAACCTGAGTGTCTATGGGTGTGTCTGGCCCATCACCAGTGAGCGTGCTGAGTGCCACTTCCTGAGGGCAGGTGCTCTTTAAGGAAAGTATGGCTTCGTATCTTTGTGACACGCAGGCCCTTCTAGAATGTGGAGCGAGTTTCTCAAGAATCCCAGCAGAATCCCAGGTGCTGTGGAGGCTAAGGCCTCAAAGGTCCGGCTCCATCCCCTCTCTCCATCCTGGCCTGGCCTGGCCTGGCTGGGCCCCTAAGGACCCTGCTGGCCTCTAGAGTGGCCCCTGCTTCTCGGTTGGTTTCCATGCTGCTGCTCACAGAGCCATCTTCTCCAAAGGCAGCCGACCGCCGTATTCCTTCCGTGGAGGCCTGGCACGGCTCTCCTCGGCTTGGATGATAGCACGAGAGGACTGACAAGCTGGGTCCTTCCTCCAGGGCTGACCTTTTACAAACTCCACCTTGAAGAGGGGTAAAGTCAGCATGTCATTCTCACGTGTAAGATGGGACCCAAGGGGCCAGTTCCTAGCTCTACCACTTGGGAGAGTGGGGGACTCTTCTGTCAAGGAAACGGAGAGCTCATACTTGATGGTGCGGTTGTCAGAAGCCTTTTTCTAAGCCTCCCCTGGCCCCACTGTGTCAGAAAGACGTGTCCCTCCACCTGCCGGGGACTTGATGAAGGAGAGTCACTCTGGTAGAAGTACCCGAAGCTCGATGACTTCACTGCCGTCTCCCTTTCTCTGGCACGGGCCCGCCCCTGGAGGAGCCCTGTCTTCGCCTGGCCGTGACGGCACCGCTCAGGGGAGCTGGAGACAGGACCCCAATGAGGGCAGGTGGATGGGAGCCTGTTCAAAATGACCTACACACCCAATCTGCCGTAGACATGGTCCACAGATTGTGGACGTGCCTGTGCCCCCGAAGACATCCGTGTGGCCCCGGGCATCCGGCAGCCATCTTCTCCATGTTCGCCTGACCTGTGCTCTCGCTCTTTTCTCCGGAGCACTCGCCTGATGATTCGTGGGGGAATGAAACCCCAGCTGGCAGGAGCCAAATCATCTTCCCAACACAAGGGAAAAGAAGAGGTGGGGGTCCCGCATCCCTCCAATGTGTCTGTGCCTAAGAATGAGTTTCTAAGAAATCTCATCCTCCTTTAGCTCCCTTAACTCTCCCCCGCCCCCCTCCCCGCCCCCCCGCCCGGCGCCCGCCAGCCCGGGCCATAGTATAGTTACTTTCCCAGATTTCCTCCCTCTCCTCAGCAGAACCGAAGAGATTGTAGGTGTTGCCACTTCTCTGAGTCTTTCTTTGCTTTCTTAGGAGGGCTGCCCCATGTCACGTAAAACTTGGAAGACATACACGCGTGAGCATCTCTCCTTGTGATTCTAACCCAGGGAAGAGCATTTAAAAATCGAAAGGAGGCAAACTAGGGTTCAGGCACCCAGAGTTGAGCCGGGTGGCCACTGGGAAGAGAGTTCCAGATGCCTTCCTGTTTGGGGGGGGGAATCTCCCCCTCTGCCCCTCTTGAGTCCTCGTGGCTGGACTCATCCTAACATGGACTCAAGGCGGATAGAGGAAGCGGGAGCGGGAACACGTGTTCGTTTGTTGTTGTTGTTGTTGTTGTTGTTGTTGTTTTACCTTCTAGCCCTGAGAAGTGGCTGAGGCAGGCAGCTTTTCGACTGTGTAGACCAAGGGACAGTACATGTGTGAGACAGGGATCAGACCGAGAGACTTAGCTTTTGGGTGTGCCCTGAGCGAAGGAAGACTCTAAACAGAGTTTGGGCTTGGGGCGGTCCCTGAAAGAAGTCACAGTGTTTGTCTCCCTAGGCTTCTCGGCCCGAATGAATTCCCTGCTTTGGGGATCGGAGCGTCCTCCTAACTCCAGGTGCAGATGCAGGGAGTGCGCCTTTCTCCGGAGAGAGAGATGGATGTCTCGCTTTCAGGGAGACACAAAGGAGAGCCCGAGGGTCCCTCTTGTGTTGGCCGCCTGCTTGAGGTCACCGTCACGCCAAATGATCACTGTGCCACGGAGGTGCATTTTGGCGTGGCCTATCCTGGGCTCCACAGCCACCTCCCTGAGAACGGGTATGGTCAGAACCGTAGGAAGCTCAAGGGCGCCGCCAGCCGCTTTCAAAAACATATCTGTCAGCACCTGCTGGCTGCAACCGCGAGGTTTCCAAGTGCCCTCCGCATATTCTCCCCCTCCCCCGCAACGACCTCATCACTTCCAATCCTGGCGAACAATGTATGGAACCTTTGCTGGGGTTTTCGTTTGTTTCTCTTTTGTGGGGTTTCTCTCTCTCTCTCTGTCTCTCTGTCCCTCTGTCTGTGTCTCTGTCTCTGTCTCTGTCTCTGTCTCTCTCTCTCTCTCTCTGTCACACGCGCTCTGATGTTCGGGGCCTAATGGGAGAAATGAAATCAAGCGAGGGGTTTTGCCCTCAGGTTGCCTTGGTCTCGGGTTGACTTGTGTGCGCTGAGAAAGACGGCCTTTACTGAAGGCCCTGCGCAGACTTTTTGACACCCCCGATCCATGGAATCCTGAAGCGGTGGAACCTAGAAATCTTTCGGTCTCCTTTTGATTTGGAAATCTTCTCCTTGACAGAAAGAAGCCTTTTTAAAAGAGAAAAAGAAAAAGTGGAACTGCATGAGCAGATCGGTTTTTAGATCTCAGCCGGGCGGCTGCCCGGTTCTCTGGGGAGAACTGTCTTCATCTTGCAAATCTGTACACACAGCCCACAGTGGCCTGGGATGGAGGCCAGTGGACTGGATTGGGCAGAACCTGAGACCAGAGGAAAGAGAAAAAAAATAAGAAAAATGGTGGTGGTGGTTGGGGGGAGGGGGAAGAGGTCTGCTTTGAAAAATAGGAACTGCTGGCAGGGCTCCCTCACCCCCACCCCCCCCACCCCAAAGTAGGACTGTGTATCCAGGCGTAGAAATGATACTGTGCCAAGAAGGCAAGCGCTGTTGAGACTGCTGTTCCTATGATGTTACAAACCGAAAGCGATGCTTTCTGGTCGAGGCTCTCCATGACAATCTACTAAGCAAATCATACGTTGGCTGTTTTGGACGTTCTCTGCAGTTTTCATTGGGAGTGAGGAAGAGCCGTTTGTACATGTTTTGATACAATGTTTTGAATGCTGTGGGACCATGGTATGTTTCCGCCGTGGATGAACAAGGTTGCCTTTTCCAGCTTCCGCTTGCATGGTCATTTCCTGGTCCTGACGACCCCCCCGGCCCCAAGTGAGGGAGGCCTGTGTGTCTTTGTGTCCATTTAGAAGGGTTGGTGCTTGATGCCAGCATGATATCCAAATCTTGATTTTGGACTTACCAAACTACTGTTGGGAGTTTGTTTCTTGTCTTAATCTCCCTTAACTCTTGCAGTCACCTGAGTGTCCAGTCTTGATCTCGCGTCTCTCTCTGCCTCTGTCTCTGTCTCTCTCGCTCTTTCCTTTTGTTGATTTCTTCAAGGCAAGCCATCTTTTTCCTCCTCCTCCTCCTCCTCCTCCTCCCCCTCCTCCTCCTCCACCACCACCCTCCTCTTCCTCTTCCTCCTTTCTCTGCCCCCCTCCCCCCTCCCTCCCTCCTCCCCCCGCCCTTTTAAAATTGAAGTCTAACAGACTGACAAGAGTATATTGGTTTTCAGGTGTATACCCTAGCGAGTGGCTATGTTTACACATGACCCAGGGATCTCCGTGATAAGTCTCGTTACTGTCTGTCACCATTCGATGTCATGACAGTAGGATGGACTCTATTCCACCTGCTGTACATGACATCCTGCGAGTGAGTTGTTTATTTCATAACTAGAAGTGTGCACCGCTTCCTCTCCCTCACCTATTGCACTCGTCTCCCTCTTCCCCCCTCCCTCCCTCCCTCCTCTGGCCACCCCCCATTTGTTCCTTTTAGGTGTCGATGAACCTGTTTGCGGTTCCTTCTTTGTGTTCATGTGTGTGTATTGCTGTGCACGTTCTTCACAGACATGATAGTCTCGCGACCTGAGGTATCTTGTGTAGCGCAATACCCTCTGGGTCTCTCCATGTTTCCGCGGATGGCAAGACCTCATTCCCTTGTAGGGTTGAGTCATAAGCGTGCGCGCGCCTGTGTGTGACTAGGTAGAGACGTATGCACACAGAGAGCACTATCGGTATGTCCCTAACTATGGCTACATAGGGATAGGTGTGGATACACATACACGTGTATGTATGTGTCACCCTCACCCCCTCGGTGGGCACGTAGTGGAGTTGCTGGGTCACGTGGTAGTTGTTGGTGCAGTGCTTTCAGGGACTTCTGTGCTGTTTTCCGTAGTGTCATCTGTTGTCGGGGAGCCATTCTGTCAGGCACCAGGTGATATCTCTGAGTCCTCCAGCATGACATGGTGGTGGTCTCTCTCAGCGTGAAAAATAGGTGTCCCGTCAGGAGCCACTTTCCTCTGCCGTTTGGAACTTGCTGTCGCGATTCCAGATCCTGGGCCTGGCTGTGTATGCTTGTGCAGAGAAATGCCAGCGCTTTTTATCATACCCTCCATTTAAAAAAAAAATTGTTCTGTATTTGATGGGCTGCGTTGGGTCTTTTTTTGCTGTGCGCGGGCTTTCTTTCCGTTGCGGTGAGTGGGGGCTCCCCTTCGTTGTGGTGCGCAGGCTCCTCATTGCCAGTGGCTTCTCTTGGTGCGGAGCACGGGCTCCAGGCACGGGGGCTTCAGGAGTTGCGGCACATGGGCTCAGTCATTGTGGCTCACGGGCTTCGTTGCTCTGCGGCATGTGGGACCTTCCTGGAGCAGGGATCAAACCCGTGTCCCCTGCAGTGGCGGGCGGATTCTTAAGCAGTGCGCCAGCTAGGCAGCCCCAGTTGTTTCTTGTATTTCAGGGAAAGGTTTCCTTTGGCTTTTGGTTTTGTCCCCGCCCCCACCCCCCAAGAAAGGTACTGTTGGTTGCTTTGTTGACAGTGGAAAACTGTGTTGCGGTTGCTGTTGGAGTGGTGGGGGTCGTCGTCCTTGTTGCTTTGTTTCCTTTGTGGGCGTTGTTTTCTGTTGGTTTTTTCTGGCTTTGTTTCCTTGTGGATGAAAATGCCTGGTCTTGGTCTGCTCTGTTCAGGCCTCCTGCCCACTTTCCCCATCGGGTTGCTTGTTCTGGGGGGCTGCGTTGCATGAGGCCTTGCTCTGTTTTGGACAGGAACCTCTTATGGGACATGCTTGAGGTTTTCAGATGCGTGTGTGTGTGTACGTGTACACGTGTGTGTGTCTGTACGTGTACACGTGTGCATACACGTACATATGTGTGTGCCTTAACGTACTCCTTGAAGGGCCACAGCAGTCCCAGAGCTTGACTTTGACTTTTTGGTAGTTTGGCTTGGTTTGATTTTGGTGGGACGACAGGTCACTGTGAACCTTTGCTGTAAATCTCTCTCTCACACGCACGCGCGTGTGCGCGCGCGCACGCACGCACGCAGGCACACTCACCACGTTGCATTGTGTAGATGTCCTGGAACGCGGTTTCTTTAGTGGATGGCTGTTGACACGCTGCTCCCCGCCCCCCAGCCCCCGCCCCTGCCCCCGCCCGCCGGTGACTGTGGTCAGTCCGTTTTGAAATCCACCTTCTGACCTCAAGGGCGTGTTCCCCACCCACACACCCATGTGTTCTCTTTGGACTTTGTCGCGGTCTGTGCAGAAATAGATGTTTGTTTCCATTTGTGTGGGGCCAGAGTGTATGTTTACTTTCGTTTCTAGCTTCCGGGCTCTGCGTGTCAGCTTTCCAAAGCCCTTCTCCATGCCAGAAGGGATGAATTCCTGCGTCGTTCTCGGAGCGCTTGCCTGGTTTCGTTTCGCTGGTCCCCGCCTTCCCTCCCTCCCTCCCTCCCTCCCTCTCACCCTCCGGGGAGCTGGGGATCTCGCTTCTGGCACTGTGGGCGTCTCCGTGGAATTCCCCGCGCCCCCCCCCCCATGGCCTGGAATCGCGTCCCCTTCCAGGCAGCCTCCCGGCGGCATCTTGCCAGCTACCCCCGCCCCCGTGTGCTGCCGGGGATCGGGACGCGCCGTGTCATGTCGTGTCGTGTCGGGCAGGGAGCTAGCTCCGAGGCGGACCCCTCGGGGCCGCGCGGGATGCCCGCCCCGCTCCGGGAGGAGCTCGGGCGTTTGGGCGGCCCGGCGCTCCGGCGTCCTCGGTGGCCGGCCGGCGACCGGGATCCGGCCCGGGGACGTTCGAGCCGGTTGTCGGGCGCCACCTGGCGGCCGCTTTTATATTGTCCCTTCCCTCCGGAGCTCCGGCGACCTTGTCGAGGGCTGTGACTCAGCCGCCGGGCCCGAAGCAGAGTTCCGGGAGGCGAGCCACGCTGGTGCTGGCAGCCCCGGTGGCGCCGAGGCGTAGGCACCTCCTGCTGTCGCCTGAGATTGGGCCTGCAGATCTATGGGGCTGTGACTGCCGCCGCGCTCCCGAGCCGGGGCGGAGGGGCCGCCTGGCCGGGTCGACCAGCATGCGCCCGTGCCCCTCCGGCTGCGGGAACCCATGTCGTGTCGTGCCGCCGCGGTGGGAGAGGAGAGGGTCTGCCGCGCCCGGAGCGCCTGGGACTTGGTGGCCCGGCCTTCTCCTGGGCCGCCCTTGGGAGCGTTCGTTCCCCGACCCCCCCCACCTCCCTTCCCGGTGCCCCCGCGTCCCGCTCCGGAGGTGGGGACCGGCTCCGGCCGAGCGTTGAGGCCGGTGGAGGCCGCCACGGGCTCGGTGGTGGACGCGCGTGCATCCCAGTCGTCAGATTCTTTCGGACCGATGGTTTTCCGAGCCAGACTCCAGAGGTGAGGACCGGCCTGGGCCGCCAGCGGTGACCCGGAGAGGCTGGCCCGGGCCTGGGTGCGTTGCCCCGTGGGCTCCGGGCGTCTCCCTGGAGAAATGGGTTCAAGTCCCGATGGGTCCGGAGACGTGGACGGACCGGCCCCTGCTCGCGCAGGTGGCCGGCGAGGGTGCACCCGGCCTGTCAGCGTGCCCACGTGGGTCCCGGTCGTCGGACGCGACTTTGTCTCCCCCCTCCGCCCTCCACCCCGAGTCCGGGCCGGGAGGTGGGGACTGGCGCGAGCCCTACTGGGTGGCCCGGGGAGGGGCTCCCGGGCCCGGGCGTGGTCCCTCATGGGGCCCGCTCATCGGAGGCGGCTTGGAGGGGTGCTGAGTTTCTTTCTTGGAACCAAGTCCTGGCCCGGAGACTCGGATGGACCGGTCCCTGCCCGCGTGGGGGGACCGGGGAGGGCGTCCCCAGCCCGCTCCCTCTCCCCCGTGTCCCCGGCCCACTCTGCCACCCCTCCATCCCCGGGTCGACCAGGTGGCCTCGGGCGCTCCGGGGCAAGTGTGGATGGGGAAGTGTTGGGGGCAGGTGGCCGGACCGAGGTTCCGGGGGCCCCCGTGAACCTCGTGGGTGGGCCCCGCTGTCGGGCGCGATGATTTTTTTCGCCGGAAATGGGGCCTTTTTGCCACCAGATAGGTGCTGACACGGTGTTCTTCTGCGTCTGTCGCCGATAGACGCTGGGGCTCCGGACGCGGGCAGGACTCCGGGCTGGGGGCGGCTGTCTGATGACCGGCTCGGTCCTTGCCACTTGAGCTGCCTGCTTGGGCCTGCGTGCCGGCTCTTGCGTGCGCGTCCGGCTGCCCCGACCCGCGGTGCCGCCTCCGGCCGCTGGCTGAGCCCGAGGGCGGCGGGGCCAGGTGGCGTTGGGTGCTCGACCCTGTGCGCTGCCCCCGCTGCAGGCACCCGGTGGTGAGTGGCCGGCACGACCCCACCCCACAGGCTCTGTGCCCCGTGTCAGGCGTTCTCATCCTGGGGTGGTTGGCTGCTCTTGCCCGAGAGGAAGGGGCGCCGGTGAGGCAGAAGCGGGCCTCAGTGTGACGGGTCCTTGCCGTGCCTCCCCTGCGGGCCTCTCCCGCCGTGGCTTTAGGCTGGGTGGGTCAACCGATTGATGTGGTGGTGCCACGCTCTGCCGGGCTGGGCCTAAGCCGTGCCAGACGAGGGACGGACGTTTCTGGGGGACGGGACCGCTCTTCTCGTTCTGTCCGCGGGCTCCTCGCCTCTCTTCCGCCCCGCCTGCCGGGGTGTGCGGAAGGCAGGGGTGTGGCCTCCGGCCCTGAACCCGCGGTCTCCCGCCCCCGCCTCCCAGCGTGGGCGCGGGGACCGGGGTCCTCGGACACAGCAGACGCTCTCACTTTGCCTCCTTGGCGTACGCCTCGCGAGCGGCCCTCCCCGCGGCGGGGAGGGCCGCCCCGCCGCCACGCTGCCCGCCCCCGTCGGTGCGCGAGCGTGCCTTGCCTGGCCCTCCGTGGTGCTCCTGGAGCGCTCCAGGTCGTCCCTCAGGTCCCCGTGGCCAAGCGGTGGTGTTGTTCCCCTTTCCCAGCGTGTCCCTCGGGTCTCTGCCACCGTGGCATGTGCCGTGAGCGGCTCTCTCTTGGGGGGGGTCGAGACGGTAAGGGAGGTGCGCCCGCCTGTTCCCCCCCCGGCGGTGGGGTCAGTGGCCGCCTCGTTGTGCTGGTCCTCAGCGGCGTGCCGCGGGGGGGCTGAGCTTGGCCGAGCGCACGCCCCGTGTGGCCCCCGCTACGTGGGGGGCTGCGCGCGGGCGTGGGAGCGATCGTGGGGGCTGGGGCCTGTGAGAGAGGGGGCTGTGTCACGCATCTTGGGCATGCTCCCCCTCGAGGGCCCG
Organism: Hippopotamus amphibius kiboko; assembly: GCF_030028045.1. Taxonomy (NCBI): domain Eukaryota; kingdom Metazoa; phylum Chordata; class Mammalia; order Artiodactyla; family Hippopotamidae; genus Hippopotamus; species Hippopotamus amphibius. Next base: position 35,018,948 of record NC_080200.1, on the reverse strand, counting down.
AGGGGCGAGCCCGAGGGCAGCAAGCCTACCGAGGTCGTGCCCCGGCCCTGGCCGCGAACGCTCCCGTGGGCCGTGTGCTTACCCATACCGCAGACTCCCTCCCCTCCAGCCGACTGGAGGGGGGTGTAGGCAGCTCACGGAAGCGCCTCTGTGGGCCCGAAGGGGAGGTGATGAGTGGGGCATGACACGCCCATTCTGTCCATTCAACAGAGGGTCAGGGCTACAGCAGACCCCAGCGAGGGACAGCAGACCCCAGAGAGGGACAGCAGCCCGGCCGGCCACTGGGTCTCCATGTCTCAGGCTTCCCGGGGAACCTCCCCCCCTTCTCCCCGCCTCCCCCCACATTCCGCCACCCACCTTGGTGCATTTAGAATGGCTCCAATTGTAAATAGATGCTGGTGGGAAGATTTCTACAGGTTACCTGCAATGGCTGACCTGTCATGCTTGTAACCCTGGGAGAAAACAATTCTCTTTGTCCCCAGAGGCGTCAGACCTCCTCTCTCAGGAACCCCTGAACCCCGGCCACTGGACTTCACTCCACTGCCACATAGTATGGGTCCTCCAAACGTTCCTGTGACGGTGAGTATGGTTTCCATGTGGGTTGAAGCCTCCCCTTGCTGCAAGCCTTCTGTCCTCACCATGGCATAGAGACGGTTAAAAAAAAATTGTGTTTGCCACTTTGGGTATACTTTCCACAGCCTGCAGTGATCAAGGCACCCACTTCGCTGGGCAAGTCCTATGAGCCTTCACAAAAGCTCTTGCAAACTTCTTGGGACCATCACTTTTCCAGTCACACTCAATCATCAGGCAAGATTGACACGGCCGATGGGAAAACTGGACTCTGAGAAGAAAGAGTGACCTACGTGGGGCTGAATGAACTGAGGGCTAGGATGATAGTGTGTGTATGACTACTTGTCTACAATAGGACTGATTGGGGAAGCCGGGGTGGGGGGCAGGGTGCGGATACCTTAGGAGCTTGGGATGAACATATACACATTCCTATACATAAAGTGGATAATCAACAAGCTCTTACGACTTGGCACAGGAAACTATACTCAATACTTTGTAATAACCTATAAGAGAAAAAAAATCTGAAACAGAATCTATCTATATCTATCTATCTATCTATCTATCTATCTATCATCTATCTATCTACCTATCTTTCTATCTAAATCACTGTGCTGTACACCTGAAACTGCACGACATTATAAATGCTTCAATTATTTCAAACAGAAAAGAATCTCCTAACCTGAGTGAGAGAGAGAGAGAGAGAGAACAGGACGGATTGTGAAATCTTTTCTTTGCCAGCTACAAGGGAAAATGGAAACAAACAAAACCCAATTTATTTTAAAAGTTGGACATCCATTTGGTGACTTGTACCCTTGTCAGCAAAATGGAATCACTTCTCTTTTTCTCCCTACCTGCTCCGTCCAGAATTCAGAAACTCTCCGTGAGGCTCCTTATTTCTTTGGCAAGAGAGTCACTTGCATGCATTCCTTAGAGGCCCACGTTACGTTTCCATAAAACGGGAATACACACTTGTGGATATGAGATTCTGGTGCTATTCATTTTCCTTAGGGTGCTGCTTTTAACCTGAAAACCGGACTGGATCCTGAAGTCTTTCAAGTTGCCCCCAATATCGGGCTACAACTCTCTCCATGAATGTTTCCCACTTTCGCCCAGCCCACCCTTTTGACTTGGCATCACTGACAACGAAAACGGCCCTTTGCCTGAAGCCCTACAGACCGAAGCTGGAGGACTTGGTGAAAACTTTAGAGACATGGCCACCACAGCTCCTATGGAAACCATCCTGGTGCCTGTTTCTGTGAGAGCCACTCTGAAAGTCGAACCAAACACCCATCATCACAGCCATTTCAAACTGCTAAAGTTGCTTCCACCCTAACATCTACAAATCTTCTTCACTGACACTGCCCCCCACACGCTCCCCCCCCTCCACTGGTTTATAATCGGCCCCTGGCGACTTGGGAAGGAGCGAGCGGTGGAGAAGCAGGCGGGGGCGGGGGCGGGGGCGGGGGCGGGGTGGGGCGGGACCAACAGACAGTAGCCGCTGCCTGCCTGCCTGCCTGCCTGCCGGGCTGAGACCTGAGGGCTGCGGGCCACGCTGGTTTCTGCAACTCAATCCCTTCCAGGAAGCACCTGTGATGACTACTTGGCAGGGAATGGTCAAAGCTGAACTCTCTTGGCCTATTTCTGAAAAAGGCCTGAGTCTCAGCTACGACAGATTTTCTGGATTTCTTGGCCCATGCACGGACCCGCACCCTCCCATCCTGTCAGATCCTTTGTACCCACACCTCCCCTGGGAGAGTTCTTTGGCCTCGTCTGGAACATGAACAAGCAAAACCAAACACAGTGTGACATAATGTATTGGTCTTTATTGAAAAGAAACATGCTCCTCTCGCACACCTGAGGGCAGGAAGCAAAGGCAAGTTCTCAGCAGGATGGGGGACAGGGAACCCGAACCGAGGCTGGTCAGCAGTGGCCCCCTGCCCCCCACCGCCCCGCCCCCGATCCCCGTCTCTCCCAGGCCCACGAGGGGCCTCCCTTCCCCGCCTCTCTCTGTGCCCCTCGTCTCCAGCTCCCCCAGCCCAGCTTCCGCACCGCCCCCCCCCCCGGCCCCGGGAAGGGGAGGCATGTCTGTCCCAGCTCCAGTTCTGATATTTCACTTGTGAAACTTCCCTAGGCCCAGGTGCCAGCTTGCCGTCCTGCTGCTTCATGTCCGTCTCTATCAGCCATGCCCAAAGGGCACGTGAAATTATGGACAGCAAATAGCACACCTAGAGGGTGTGTGTGTGGGGGTGGGGTGTGGTGTCCCTTCTCCAGGAAGCAGTGAGGGAACAAAAGGAGGCCTGGGGGAAGGAGTCCTGGGTGCCTATCATCGCGCCCCCGCCCCCCCACCGCCCCGCAGCGCACCATTCGTTTCCATCTCCGCATCTGAAGGACACGTAGTCCTCGTTGAAGCAACTTGATGAGGATTCCCCTCCTAACGACGTGACAGAACCTATGAAGAACTGCACTCCTTGAATCCATAAATGCTAACAGGATCCAAGGAGTTTTCCATCAATGGCCGAAAAAGAAATGGTCCTGAACATAATAACTGCCAAGTATTCCTCTAGACGGAGGCATCATTCACTTTTTCTTTTTTTAACTTATTTTCTTTTTATGTTTTACAATAAACTGTATATATTTAGAGTGTACAATTTGGTACCCCAATCTTCCAATTCATTCCCCGCCAACCCTCCCCACTTTCCCCACTTGGTGTCCATATGTTTGTGCTCTACATCTGTGTCTCTATTTCTGCCTTGCACACCAGTTGATGTGTACCATTTTTCTGCAGTCCACATATATGTGTGAATATACAATATTTGTTTTTCTCTTTCTGACTCACTATCTTTCACTTGTTAACAACAGTAACGACGATGACGCCGACGACAAGGACAAGGATAAGGACCGGAAAAACAACAACAGAGAGAGCACTGGGCGAGTTTTCCACTTCTTAAAGGAAGGAGGCCGTGTTCCCAGGCAGGTTGGCTCAGCTGCACAGTTTCCTCCGGTGACTATTCCTGGGGGCACCGTCGAGGTGATGCACGAAACACACAGGAGGAGGCCTTCTTGAATGTCCTGCCCAGGAAATGGGGACATGATTCCAGCAGTGGCAATGGCTGCCCTTCTCTTTAGGGTGACACACGGGCCTGATGGCACTGGGCAAACCCTCCCCTCCCTCCCTCCCTCCCTCCCTCCCACCTTCCTTCCTTCCTTCCTTCCTTCTTGAGGCTCTTGGCCTCCCCACTTTAAGGAAGAGCCCAGGGCCCAGCAGAAAAGACCTTCTGCTGATCCTTGCCAGGGGGCTCTCATTTTACACACTTGAATAGGATCAGTAGACACCGTCATCCCATGAGAAGCAGACAATATCATCTAAAAGCCTACTTTCCTGGTGTCTCAGCGTGCAGGGCTCCTCCTTCTCAGGGATCTTGCGCTCTGTAGGGATAATTCACATGCTGGGGGAGTAGGTTCCCAATAGCATCTTATGAAATGGATTACAGGATGTCTTCCTTTGAAAAAGATAAAGATTATTTGGGAAAGTTATTCATATGAAGCACATGGATGATATCCTCTCTGATCTATATATTAGAGTTGACCGTTGAACAACCAACATGGGGGATTAGGGGGGCCGACCCCACACACACCATTGAGAACCCATGCATAACTTCACAGTCCAAGCTCTGTATCGGGGCTTGCACCTCTGAGTACTCAGCAACCAGAGATCCTGCAGTGCCATAGTGCACAGCTATGGAAAACATCCCCTTATGAGTCACACACACACACACACGCGTGCGCGTGTGCGCGTGCTCGAGCGCAGACATCTCAACTTTGTTACACAAGAGTTAGTGGTGTTCGAATAATCTTAGAAGTGACGACTGCTGTCTGATGAAATCAATGGATCGATCAATCAATCTATGACACTACACTTTGTATTTCCTAGTCTCAAAATGATTTGGAATTTGGCTCCTTAGAAGTTTAGCTTGGTCCTTCAAGGACAGTGTCAGTCAGAGAGAAAATAACATTTCTTCAAATCATGGAAGTGAAATAGTCCTGGACGCTTATGTGAAACATTAACAGAATTTTTCTTCTTTATTTTATAAGATAACTGGAATTAGGAAGAAAATCTCCTCGTGAAAAACCAGGTGCTACCTTTCCTTGACTGACGATCGAAGAGGAGAAAGCATTTTCTGGGCCCATGCAACTTGAGAGAAGTTCTAACTTTTCTGGAAAAGAAAGATTCCCACCCTCCCCTTGCTCGGCCATGCTAGAAACCTTCCCCTGCCCCAAACTCTGACGTGTCCCCTTGTTTGGCCTCACTGTGTGTCGTCCGTGGGCACGGGAACACACTTGCATTCCGTAACAGGAGAGCCTATGGAGAAAAGATCTCTGGCCACTTTCATGGGATCTGCATTGCTGGCTAGGTAAACCTAAGACATCAAAAGAAGTGCCTTGGAACACATGCTCCTTCCACACTGGTCACCTCATAGGATTCCTAAATGACTCTGGTTCAGCACTCACTCGACTTGGCTGTGTTTCTGTGCTTCCTGACCTAAAGGATCTATCTGGATATGCCACCCGATAGAAGCTGAAATAAATTCACTTTGGATGTGTGTGAATGCCGTTCATACAGAGAGTGGGGACTGCAGGGAGCTCTTGTGGATAAAGAAAAACGGGGGAACACATGTAGGCGACAGCACATAAAGTATAGAAAGATACACGAAGGTTTCCTTCGTTCGCGGGTTGGGAAGGGGGAACGACAGAACATTCCCTGCTTCTACTCCACGCACGCAGGCAGGCAGGCAGGCAGGCAGGCACCGGAGTGGGGTGGGGTGGGGGGAGCTGGCTCCTTACCCCACCCACCAGGGACGCGTGCGCGTTTAAAGAGACCAGGAGCAACGTGGTGGCGGTGGCGATGAGGAAGGAGGACCATGTTCAAGGTGTGGATTTGCGGTGAGGGCTACGTGAGGTGACTAAGAACTCGGTGCAGTGAGCGGCCCATACAAGGACAGAAGCGATGGTCCCCTAATGCTTGCAGGGCCTGGACAGGAGCATGAACGGGAGCCCATGTCCCCAGGTTGGCATCATGACACTAGTTCATCCCTGTGAAACAGGATGTGTTTTCTGTGTTCTCCTGTCTTGACAAACACACGTCTTTACCTGTGTCTCCGTACAACGACGGTCTCTGCGTGACAGTCGGCAGAACATCCCCAGAGACAATTATCACAGAGACCTGAGGTTCTGCTTGGCTGGCAATGCTTGTGTGAATGCTGCAGTGAGATACAGACAGACAGACAAACAGACAGACACACACACACACACACACACACACACACACACAAACACACACCCCTACCTATAATTATGTGTATTTAATACGATATCTTTATTGATTTTCTGTCTCAGATGACTAATGATGCTGTCAGCCTCATGATTTTCACACAGGGTTTCTGTGTGTGTCCTACTGTCGGGACAACATAGCCGGTCTGTGTCATGGAAACAGAGACACCGTGGGAGTCACAGGAATGAAGACCTCGTTCTAGGAACTGGACCTTCCAGAGGCCTGGGAGCAGCTGGGCAGGGCAGGGCAGGGCTGGGCTGGGCTGCGGAGGAGGGGAGGGGAGGGGAGGGGAGGGAAGGCTGTGGCTCTCAGTCCTCTGAGTGCCCGGTGGCAGTGGCGGAGGTGGCAGTGCCGATGGAGCTGTCAGCGCCCGCAGGGAAAGGTAGCCACCGATGTGCGGGGCCACAGGGGAGACATGGAGAGACTCGGGGGAAGGCACAGCTGTCCCTCGGTGGATCTGCAGCCAGGCAGCCAAGAGTGGCCTGGGTCACTGTCGTCCAGGGGGCACCAGCTGGGAACACTAGCCAGACGCAGGGCGGCGGGGGTGTGTGTGTGTGTGTGTGTGTGTGTGTGGATGGACAGCCTTCCACCCTGCACCTCTGTGCCCACCTGTCACCGTGTGGGATGGTGACAGCCTGCAGAGAGCCTTGGCTGTGGCTTCATTTCCAATGCCTACATCCCATCCAGCGTTCTCTTCTCACCAACCCTACTCTGGGGTCGCACGGGGAGGGGGAGACTCAGAAAGGCGGTTCCCAGGCTGCCCCCACATGGAAGTCACATGAGCCTCCGGACATGGCCGTGCCACGTCAAACACGCGTCTGGAGGTAGGTCAGACTTTCCATTGTGTTACGGTTTGTTTCCTTGGGAGAAGTTGTGTCTCTTAGGCCAGGAGCAACTGGAATTGTCGGTCAAAGTCCTCAGGCAGCCCTTTGACTTGGAGGCCGAGCACAAGTTTGACACGGTATGTTTCCGGTGACATGGAATTGCAGATGGCCCACGAAGCATGCTCTCGGCAATACTGCCAAGCCTGTGGTCTCACAGGGGACGGTCTCCTCGACCGAGATGTCACCATCTCGGGAATCCGCACCTGGAGCGACACGGTGACCTCAGGACGGGCGCCCTGTCTGTGCGCCCCATCCGGATGCGCATGGACGGGAATGGAGCAGCTCTGGGAACGGTGGACAATGCCAGCTCTTGTTCTTCTGCTCTGCTGCCTGCCGTGTGCACGGCTGTGGAGAGGGACGAGCCGCTGTGGAGAGGGATGAGCCGAGTCCAGTGTCTCTGAACCCACCCCAGGTAAAGAGGAGCAGGAAAGTGGGTGTGGGCCCTCCCTCGTGTGTGGCCAGGATCCTGTGCGGGGGGAGAGTCCCTGACCCTCCCGCTGAGAGGAAGGTGCGAGGGGTGGATCGGCGGCGGCGTCTTTCCTCGGGGCCCCAGAGCTTCTGCGGCTCCGATCTCCCCTCTTCACAGTTCTAGTTGGCGCCCGCCCCAGCACAACCTACCTGAGAGCTTCCCTGGTATCCGGAAGCGATGGCTTTGTGTTTTGAGGACGCAAGGGGAGAAAGAGCTGAGCAAAGCTTTTCCCTGGAACCTGAGTGTCTATGGGTGTGTCTGGCCCATCACCAGTGAGCGTGCTGAGTGCCACTTCCTGAGGGCAGGTGCTCTTTAAGGAAAGTATGGCTTCGTATCTTTGTGACACGCAGGCCCTTCTAGAATGTGGAGCGAGTTTCTCAAGAATCCCAGCAGAATCCCAGGTGCTGTGGAGGCTAAGGCCTCAAAGGTCCGGCTCCATCCCCTCTCTCCATCCTGGCCTGGCCTGGCCTGGCTGGGCCCCTAAGGACCCTGCTGGCCTCTAGAGTGGCCCCTGCTTCTCGGTTGGTTTCCATGCTGCTGCTCACAGAGCCATCTTCTCCAAAGGCAGCCGACCGCCGTATTCCTTCCGTGGAGGCCTGGCACGGCTCTCCTCGGCTTGGATGATAGCACGAGAGGACTGACAAGCTGGGTCCTTCCTCCAGGGCTGACCTTTTACAAACTCCACCTTGAAGAGGGGTAAAGTCAGCATGTCATTCTCACGTGTAAGATGGGACCCAAGGGGCCAGTTCCTAGCTCTACCACTTGGGAGAGTGGGGGACTCTTCTGTCAAGGAAACGGAGAGCTCATACTTGATGGTGCGGTTGTCAGAAGCCTTTTTCTAAGCCTCCCCTGGCCCCACTGTGTCAGAAAGACGTGTCCCTCCACCTGCCGGGGACTTGATGAAGGAGAGTCACTCTGGTAGAAGTACCCGAAGCTCGATGACTTCACTGCCGTCTCCCTTTCTCTGGCACGGGCCCGCCCCTGGAGGAGCCCTGTCTTCGCCTGGCCGTGACGGCACCGCTCAGGGGAGCTGGAGACAGGACCCCAATGAGGGCAGGTGGATGGGAGCCTGTTCAAAATGACCTACACACCCAATCTGCCGTAGACATGGTCCACAGATTGTGGACGTGCCTGTGCCCCCGAAGACATCCGTGTGGCCCCGGGCATCCGGCAGCCATCTTCTCCATGTTCGCCTGACCTGTGCTCTCGCTCTTTTCTCCGGAGCACTCGCCTGATGATTCGTGGGGGAATGAAACCCCAGCTGGCAGGAGCCAAATGATCTTCCCAACACAAGGGAAAAGAAGAGGTGGGGTCCCGCATCCCTCCAATGTGTCTGTGCCTAAGAATGAGTTTCTAAGAAATCTCATCCTCCTTTAGCTCCCTTAACTCTCCCCCGCCCCCCTCCCCGCCCCCCCGCCCGGCGCCCGCCAGCCCGGGCCATAGTATAGTTACTTTCCCAGATTTCCTCCCTCTCCTCAGCAGAACCGAAGAGATTGTAGGTGTTGCCACTTCTCTGAGTCTTTCTTTGCTTTCTTAGGAGGGCTGCCCCATGTCACGTAAAACTTGGAAGACATACACGCGTGAGCATCTCTCCTTGTGATTCTAACCCAGGGAAGAGCATTTAAAAATCGAAAGGAGGCAAACTAGGGTTCAGGCACCCAGAGTTGAGCCGGGTGGCCACTGGGAAGAGAGTTCCAGATGCCTTCCTGTTTGGGGGGGGGAATCTCCCCCTCTGCCCCTCTTGAGTCCTCGTGGCTGGACTCATCCTAACATGGACTCAAGGCGGATAGAGGAAGCGGGAGCGGGAACACGTGTTCGTTTGTTGTTGTTGTTGTTGTTGTTGTTGTTGTTTTACCTTCTAGCCCTGAGAAGTGGCTGAGGCAGGCAGCTTTTCGACTGTGTAGACCAAGGGACAGTACATGTGTGAGACAGGGATCAGACCGAGAGACTTAGCTTTCGGGTGTGCCCTGAGCGAAGGAAGACTCTAAACAGAGTTTGGGCTTGGGGCGGTCCCTGAAAGAAGTCACAGTGTTTGTCTCCCTAGGCTTCTCGGCCCGAATGAATTCCCTGCTTTGGGGATCGGAGCGTCCTCCTAACTCCAGGTGCAGATGCAGGGAGTGCGCCTTTCTCCGGAGAGAGAGATGGATGTCTCGCTTTCAGGGAGACACAAAGGAGAGCCCGAGGGTCCCTCTTGTGTTGGCCGCCTGCTTGAGGTCACCGTCACGCCAAATGATCACTGTGCCACGGAGGTGCATTTTGGCGTGGCCTATCCTGGGCTCCACAGCCACCTCCCTGAGAACGGGTATGGTCAGAACCGTAGGAAGCTCAAGGGCGCCGCCAGCCGCTTTCAAAAACATATCTGTCAGCACCTGCTGGCTGCAACCGCGAGGTTTCCAAGTGCCCTCCGCATATTCTCCCCCTCCCCCGCAACGACCTCATCACTTCCAATCCTGGCGAACAATGTATGGAACCTTTGCTGGGGTTTTCGTTTGTTTCTCTTTTGTGGGGTTTCTCTCTCTCTCTCTGTCTCTCTGTCCCTCTGTCTGTGTCTCTGTCTCTGTCTCTGTCTCTGTCTCTCTCTCTCTCTCTCTGTCACACGCGCTCTGATGTTCGGGGCCTAATGGGAGAAATGAAATCAAGCGAGGGGTTTTGCCCTCAGGTTGCCTTGGTCTCGGGTTGACTTGTGTGCGCTGAGAAAGACGGCCTTTACTGAAGGCCCTGCGCAGACTTTTTGACACCCCCGATCCATGGAATCCTGAAGCGGTGGAACCTAGAAATCTTTCGGTCTCCTTTTGATTTGGAAATCTTCTCCTTGACAGAAAGAAGCCTTTTTAAAAGAGAAAAAGAAAAAGTGGAACTGCATGAGCAGATCGGTTTTTAGATCTCAGCCGGGCGGCTGCCCGGTTCTCTGGGGAGAACTGTCTTCATCTTGCAAATCTGTACACACAGCCCACAGTGGCCTGGGATGGAGGCCAGTGGACTGGATTGGGCAGAACCTGAGACCAGAGGAAAGAGAAAAAAAATAAGAAAAATGGTGGTGGTGGTTGGGGGGAGGGGGAAGAGGTCTGCTTTGAAAAATAGGAACTGCTGGCAGGGCTCCCTCACCCCCACCCCCCCCACCCCAAAGTAGGACTGTGTATCCAGGCGTAGAAATGATACTGTGCCAAGAAGGCAAGCGCTGTTGAGACTGCTGTTCCTATGATGTTACAAACCGAAAGCGATGCTTTCTGGTCGAGGCTCTCCATGACAATCTACTAAGCAAATCATAGGTTGGCTGTTTTGGACGTTCTCTGCAGTTTTCATTGGGAGTGAGGAAGAGCCGTTTGTACATGTTTTGATACAATGTTTTGAATGCTGTGGGACCATGGTATGTTTCCGCCGTGGATGAACAAGGTTGCCTTTTCCAGCTTCCGCTTGCATGGTCATTTCCTGGTCCTGAGGACCCCCCCCCCCCGGCCCCAAGTGAGGGAGGCCTGTGTGTCTTTGTGTCCATTTAGAAGGGTTGGTGCTTGATGCCAGCATGATATCCAAATCTTGATTTTGGACTTACCAAACTACTGTTGGGAGTTTGTTTCTTGTCTTAATCTCCCTTAACTCTTGCAGTCACCTGAGTGTCCAGTCTTGATCTCGCGTCTCTCTCTGCCTCTGTCTCTGTCTCTCTCGCTCTTTCCTTTTGTTGATTTCTTCAAGGCAAGCCATCTTTTTCCTCCTCCTCCTCCTCCTCCTCCTCCTCCTCCTCCTCCCCCTCCTCCTCCCCCACCACCCTCCTCTTCCTCTTCCTCCTTTCTCTGCCCCCCTCCCCCCTCCCTCCCTCCTCCCCCCGCCCTTTTAAAATTGAAGTCTAACAGACTGACAAGAGTATATTGGTTTTCAGGTGTATACCCTAGCGAGTGGCTATGTTTACACATGACCCAGGGATCTCCGTGATAAGTCTCGTTACTATCTGTCACCATTCGATGTCATGACAGTAGGATGGACTCTATTCCGCCTGCTGTACATGACATCCTGCGAGTGCGTTGTTTATTTCATAACTAGAAGTGGGCACCGCTTCCTCTCCCTCACCTATTGCACTCGTCTCCCTCTTCCCCCCTCCCTCCCTCCTCTGGCCACCCCCCATTTGTTCCTTTTAGGTGTCGATGAACCTGTTTACGGTTCCTTCTTTGTGTTCATGTGTGTGTATTGCTGTGCACGTTCTTCACAGACATGATAGTCTCGCGACCTGAGGTATCTTGTGTAGTGCAATGCCCTCTGGGTCTCTCCATGTTTCCGCGGATGGCAAGACCTCATTCCCTGGTAGGGTTGAGTCATAAACGTGCGTGCGCCTGTGTGTGACTAGGTAGAGACGTATGCACACAGAGAGTGCTATCGGTATGTCCCTAACTATGGCTACATAGGGATAGGTGTGGATACACATACACGTGTGTGTATGTGTCACCCTCATCCCCTCGGTGGGCACGTAGTGGAGTTGCTGGGTCACGTGGTAGTTGTTGGTGCAGTGCTTTCAGGGACTTCTGTGCTGTTTTCCGTAGTGTCATCTGTTGTCGGGGAGCCATTCTGTCAGGCACCAGGTGATATCTCTGAGTCCTCCAGCATGACATGGTGGTGGTCTCTCTCAGCGTGAAAAATAGGTGTCCCGTCAGGAGCCACTTTCCTCTGCCGTTTGGAACTTGCTGTCGTGATTCCAGATCCTGGGCCTGGCCGTGTATGCTTGTGCAGAGAAATGCCAGCGCTTTTTATCATACCCTCCATTTAAAAAAAAAATTGTTCTGTATTTGATGGGCTGCGTTGGGTCTTTTTTTGCTGTGCGTGGGCTTTCTTTCCGTTGCGGTGAGTGGGGGCTCCCCTTCGTTGTGGTGCGCAGGCTCCTCATTGCCAGTGGCTTCTCTTGGTGCGGAGCACGGGCTCCAGGCACGGGGGCTTCAGGAGTTGCGGCACATGGGCTCAGTCGTTGTGGCTCACGGGCTTCATTGCTCTGCGGCATGTGGGACCTTCCTGGAGCAGGGATCGAACCCGTGTCCCCTGCAGTGGCGGGCGGATTCTTAAGCAGTGCGCCAGCTAGGCAGCCCCAGTTGTTTCTTGTATTTCAGGGAAAGGTTTCCTTTGGCTTTTGGTTTTGTCCCCGCCCCCACCCCCCAAGAAAGGTACTGTTGGTTGCTTTGTTGACAGTGGAAAACTGTGTTGCGGTTGCTGTTGGAGTGGTGGGGGTCGTCGTCCTTGTTGCTTTGTTTCCTTTGTGGGCATTGTTTTCTGTTGGTTTTTTCTGGCTTTGTTTCTTTGTGGATGAAAATGCCTGGTCTTGGTCTGCTCTGTTCAGGCCTCCTGCCCGCTTTCCCCATCGGGTTGCTTGTTCTGGGGGGCTGCGTTGCATGAGGCCTTGCTCTGTTTTGGACAGGAACCTCTTATGGGACATGCTTGAGGTTTTCAGATGCGTGTGTGTGTGTACGTGTACACGTGTGTGTGTCTGTACGTGTACACGTGTGCATACACGTACATATGTGTGTGCCTTTACGTACTCCTTGAAGGGCCACAGCAGTCCCAGAGCTTGACTTTGACTTTTTGGTAGTTTGGCTTGGTTTGATTTTGGTGGGACGACAGGTCACTGTGAACCTTTGCTGTAAATCTCTCTCTCACACGCACGCGCGTGTGCGCGCGCGCACGCACGCACGCACGCACACTCACCACGTTGCATTGTGTAGATGTCCTGGAACGCGGTTTCTTTAGTGGATGGCTGTTGACACGCTGCTCCCCGCCCCCCCGCCCCCGCCCCTGCCCCCGCCCGCCGGTGACTGTGGTCAGTCCGTTTTGAAATCCACGTTCTGACCTCAAGGGCGTGTTCCCCACCCACACACCCATGTGTTCTCTTTGGACTTTGTCGCGGTCTGTGCGGAAATAGATGTTTGTTTCCATTTGTGTGGGGCCAGAGTGTATGTTTACTTTCGTTTCTAGCTTCCGGGCTCTGCGTGTCAGCTTTCCAAAGCCCTTCTCCGTGCCAGAAGGGATGAATTCCTGCGTCGTTCTCGGAGCGCTTGCCTGGTTTCGTTTCGCTGGTCCCCGCCTTCCCTCCCTCCCTCCCTCCCTCCCTCTCACCCTCCGGGGAGCTGGGGATCTCGCTTGTGGCACTGTGGGCGTCTCCGTGGAATTCCCCGCGCCCCCCCATGGCCTGGAATCGCGTCCCCTTCCAGGCAGCCTCCCGGCGGCATCTTGCCAGTTACCCCCGCCCCCGTGTGCTGCCGGGGATCGGGACGTGCCGTGGCGTGTCTTGTCGTGTCGGGCAGGGAGCTAGCTCCGAGGCGGACCCCTTGGGTCCGCGCGGGACGCCCGCCCCGCTCCGGGAGGAGCTCGGGCGTTTGGGCGGCCCGGCGCTCCGGCGTCCTCGGTGGCCGGCCGGCGACCGGGATCCGGCCCGGGGACGTTCGAGCCGGTTGTCGGGCGCCACCTGGCGGCCGCTTTTATATTGTCCCTTCCCTCCGGAGCTCCGGCGACCTTGTCGAGGGCTGTGACTCAGCCGCCGGGCCCGAAGCAGAGTTCCGGGAGGCGAGCCACGCTGGTGCTGGCAGCCCCGGTGGCGCCGAGGCGTAGGCACCTCCTGCTGTCGCCTGAGATTGGGCCTGCAGATCTATGGGGCTGTGACTGCCGCCGCGCCCCCGAGCCGGGGCGGAGGGGCCGCCTGGCCGGGTCGATCAGCATGCGCCCGTGCCCCTCCGGCTGCGGGAACCCATGTTGGGTCGTGCCGCCGCGGTGGGAGAGGAGAGGGTCTGCCGCGCCCGGAGCGCCTGGGACTTGGTGGCCCGGCCTTCTCCTGGGCCGCCCTTGGGAGCGTTCGTTCCCCGACCCCCCCCACCTCCCTTCCCGGTGCCCCCGCGTCCCGCTCCGGAGGTGGGGACCGGCTCGGGCCGAGCGTTGAGGCCGGTGGAGGCCGCCACGGGCTCGGTGGTGGACGCGCGTGCGTCCCAGTCGTCAGATTCTTTCGGACCGATGGTTTTCCGAGCCGGACTCCAGAGGTGAGTACCGGCCTGGGCCGCCAGCAGTGACCCGGAGAGGCTGGCCCGGGCCTGGGTGCGTTGCCCCGTGGGCTCCGGGCGTCTCCCTGGAGAAATGGGTTCAAGTCCCAATGGGTCCGGAGACGTGGCCGGCGAGGGTGCACCCGGCCTGTCAGCGTGCCCGCGTGGGTCCCGGTCATCGGACGCGACTTTGTCTCCCCCCTCCGCCCTCCACCCCGAGTCCGGGCCGGGAGGTGGGGACTGGCGCGAGCCCTACTGGGTGGCCTGGGGAGGGGCTCCTGGGCCCGGGCGTGGTCCCTCATGGGGCCTGCTCATCGGAGGCGGCTTGGAGGGGTGCTGAGTTTCTTTCTTGGAACCAAGTCCTGGCCCGGAGACTCGGATGGACCAGTCCCTGCCCGCGTGGGGGGACCGGGGAGGGCGTCCCCAGCCCGCTCCCTCTCCCCCGTGTCCCCGGCCCACTCTGCCACCCCTCCATCCCCGGGTCGACCAGGTGGCCTCGGGCGCTCCGGGGCAAGTGTGGATGGGGAAGTGTTGGGGGCAGGTGGCCGGACCGAGGTTCCGGGGGCCCCCGTGAACCTCGTGGGTGGGCCCCGCTGTCGGGCGCGATGATTTTTTTCGCCGGAAATGGGGCCTTTTTGCCACCAGATAGGTGCTGACACGGTGTTCTTCTGCGTCTGTCGCCGATAGACGCTGGGGCTCCGGACGCGGGCAGGACTCCGGGCTGGGGGCGGCTGTCTGATGACCGGCTCGGTCCTTGCCACTTGAGCTGCCTGCTTGGGCCTGCGTGCCGGCTCTTGCGTGCGCGTCCGGCTGCCCCGACCCGCGATGCCGCCTCCGGCCGCTGGCTGAGCCCGAGGGCGGCGGGGCCAGGTGGCGTTGGGTGCTCGACCCTGTGCGCTGCCCCCGCTGCAGGCACCCGGTGGTGAGTGGCCGGCACGACCCCACCCCACAGGCTCTGTGCCCCGTGTCAGGCGTTCTCGTCCTGGGGTGGTTGGCTGCTCTTGCCCGAGAGGAAGGGGCGCCGGTGAGGCAGAAGCGGGCCTCAGTGTGACGGGTCCTCGCCGTGCCTCCCCTGCGGGCCTCTCCCGCCGTGGCTTTAGGCTGGGTGGGTCAACCGATTGATGTGGTGGTGCCACGCTCTGCCGGGCTGGGCCTAAGCCGTGCCAGACGAGGGACGGACGTTTCTGTGGGACGGGACCGCTCTTCTCGTTCTGTCCGCGGGCTCCTCGCCTCTCTTCCGCCCCGCCTGCCGGGGTGTGCGGAAGGCAGGGGTGTGGCCTCCGGCCCTGAACCCGCGGTCTCCCACCCCCGCCTCCCAGCGTGGGCGCGGGGACCGGGGTCCTCGGACACAGCAGACGCTCTCACTTTGCCTCCTTGGCGTACGCCTCGCGAGCGGCCCTCCCCGCGGCGGGGAGGGCCGCCCCGCCGCCACGCTGCGCGCCCCCGTCGGTGCGCGAGCGTGCCTTGCCTGGCCCTCCGTGGTGCTCCTGGAGCGCTCCAGGTCGTCCCTCAGGTCCCCGTGGCCAAGCGGTGGTGTTGTTCCCCTTTCCCAGCGTGTCCCTCGGGTCTCTGCCACCGTGGCATGTGCCGTGAGCGGCTCTCTCTTGGGGGGGGTCGAGACGGTAAGGGAGGTGCGCCCGCCTGTTCCCCCCCGGCGGTGGGGTCAGTGGCCGCCTCGTTGTGTTGGTCCTCAGCGGCGTGCCGCGGGGGGCTGAGCTTGGCCGAGCGCACGCCCCGTGTGGCCCCCGCTACGTGGGGGGCTGCGCGCGGGCGTGGGAGCGATCGTGGGGGCTGGGGCCTGTGAGAGAGGGGGCTGTGTCACGCATCTTGGGCATGCTCCCCCTCGAGGGCCCGAGGGGCGAGCCCGAGGGCAGCAAGCCTACCGAGGTCGTGCCCCGGCCCTGGCCGCGAACGCTCCCGTGGGCCGTGTGCTTACCCATACCGCAGACTCCCTCCCCTCCAGCCGACTGGAGGGGGGTGTAGGCAGCTCACGGAAGCGCCTCTGTGGGCCCGAAGGGGAGGTGATGAGTGGGGCATGACACGCCCATTCTGTCCATTCAACAGAGGGTCAGGGCTACAGCAGACCCCAGAGAGGGACAGCAGACCCCAGAGAGGGACAGCAGCCCGGCCGGCCACTGGGTCTCCATGTCTCAGGCTTCCCGGGGAACCTCCCCCCCTTCTCCCCACCTCCCCCCACATTCCGCCACCCACCTTGGTGCATTTAGAATGGCTCCAATTGTAAATAGATGCTGGTGGGAAGATTTCTACAGGTTACCTGCAATGGCTGACCTGTCATGCTTGTAACCCTGGGAGAAAACAATTCTCTTTGTCCCCAGAGGCGTCAGACCTCCTCTCTCAGGAACCCCTGAACCCCGGCCACTGGACTTCACTCCACTGCCACATAGTATGGGTCCTCCAAACGTTCCTGTGACGGTGAGTATGGTTTCCATGTGGGTTGAAGCCTCCCCTTGCTGCAAGCCTTCTGTCCTCACCATGGCATAGAGACGGTTAAAAAAAAATTGTGTTTGCCACTTTGGGTATACTTTCCACAGCCTGCAGTGATCAAGGCACCCACTTCGCTGGGCAAGTCCTATGAGCCTTCACAAAAGCTCTTGCAAACTTCTTGGGACCATCACTTTTCCAGTCACACTCAATCATCAGGCAAGATTGACACGGCCGATGGGAAAACTGGACTCCGAGAAGAAAGAGTGACCTACGTGGGGCTGAATGAACTGAGGGCTAGGATGATAGTGTGTGTATGACTACTTGTCTACAATAGGACTGATTGGGGAAGCCGGGGTGGGGGGCAGGGTGCGGATACCTTAGGAGCTTGGGATGAACATATACACATTCCTATACATAAAGTGGATAATCAACAAGCTCTTACGACTTGGCACAGGAAACTATACTCAATACTTTGTAATAACCTATAAGAGAAAAAAAATCTGAAACAGAATCTATCTATATCTATCTATCTATCTATCTATCTATCTATCATCTATCTATCTACCTATCTTTCTATCTAAATCACTGTGCTGTACACCTGAAACTGCACGACATTATAAATGCTTCAATTATTTCAAACAGAAAAGAATCTCCTAACCTGAGTGAGAGAGAGAGAGAGAGAGAACAGGACGGATTGTGAAATCTTTTCTTTGCCAGCTACAAGGGAAAATGGAAACAAACAAAACCCAATTTATTTTAAAAGTTGGACATCCATTTGGTGACTTGTACCCTTGTCAGCAAAATGGAATCACTTCTCTTTTTCTCCCTACCTGCTCCGTCCAGAATTCAGAAACTCTCCGTGAGGCTCCTTATTTCTTTGGCAAGAGAGTCACTTGCATGCATTCCTTAGAGGCCCACGTTACGTTTCCATAAAACGGGAATACACACTTGTGGATATGAGATTCTGGTGCTATTCATTTTCCTTAGGGTGCTGCTTTTAACCTGAAAACCGGACTGGATCCTGAAGTCTTTCAAGTTGCCCCCAATATCGGGCTACAACTCTCTCCATGAATGTTTCCCACTTTCGCCCAGCCCACCCTTTTGACTTGGCATCACTGACAACGAAAACGGCCCTTTGCCTGAAGCCCTACAGACCGAAGCTGGAGGACTTGGTGAAAACTTTAGAGACATGGCCACCACAGCTCCTATGGAAACCATCCTGGTGCCTGTTTCTGTGAGAGCCACTCTGAAAGTCGAACCAAACACCCATCATCACAGCCATTTCAAACTGCTAAAGTTGCTTCCACCCTAACATCTACAAATCTTCTTCACTGACACTGCCCCCCACACGCTCCCCCCCCTCCACTGGTTTATAATCGGCCCCTGGCGACTTGGGAAGGAGCGAGCGGTGGAGAAGCAGGCGGGGGCGGGGGCGGGGGCGGGGGCGGGGTGGGGCGGGACCAACAGACAGTAGCCGCTGCCTGCCTGCCTGCCTGCCTGCCGGGCTGAGACCTGAGGGCTGCGGGCCACGCTGGTTTCTGCAACTCAATCCCTTCCAGGAAGCACCTGTGATGACTACTTGGCAGGGAATGGTCAAAGCTGAACTCTCTTGGCCTATTTCTGAAAAAGGCCTGAGTCTCAGCTACGACAGATTTTCTGGATTTCTTGGCCCATGCACGGACCCGCACCCTCCCATCCTGTCAGATCCTTTGTACCCACACCTCCCCTGGGAGAGTTCTTTGGCCTCGTCTGGAACATGAACAAGCAAAACCAAACACAGTGTGACATAATGTATTGGTCTTTATTGAAAAGAAACATGCTCCTCTCGCACACCTGAGGGCAGGAAGCAAAGGCAAGTTCTCAGCAGGATGGGGGACAGGGAACCCGAACCGAGGCTGGTCAGCAGTGGCCCCCTGCCCCCCACCGCCCCGCCCCCGATCCCCGTCTCTCCCAGGCCCACGAGGGGCCTCCCTTCCCCGCCTCTCTCTGTGCCCCTCGTCTCCAGCTCCCCCAGCCCAGCTTCTGCACCCCACCCCCCCATCCCCGGCCCCGGGAAGGGGAGGCATGTCTGTCCCAGCTCCAGTTCTGATATTTCACTTGTGAAACTTCCCTAGGCCCAGGTGCCAGCTTGCCGTCCTGCTGCTTCATGTCCGTCTCTATCAGCCATGCCCAAAGGGCACGTGAAATTATGGACAGCAAATAGCACACCTAGAGGGTGTGTGTGTGGGGGTGGGGTGTGGTGTCCCTTCTCCAGGAAGCAGTGAGGGAACAAAAGGAGGCCTGGGGGAAGGAGTCCTGGGTGCCTATCATCGCGCCCCCGCCCCCCCACCGCCCCGCAGCGCACCATTCGTTTCCATCTCCGCATCTGAAGGACACGTAGTCCTCGTTGAAGCAACTTGATGAGGATTCCCCTCCTAACGACGTGACAGAACCTATGAAGAACTGCACTCCTTGAATCCATAAATGCTAACAGGATCCAAGGAGTTTTCCATCAATGGCCGAAAAAGAAATGGTCCTGAACATAATAACTGCCAAGTATTCCTCTAGACGGAGGCATCATTCACTTTTTCTTTTTTTAACTTATTTTCTTTTTATGTTTTACAATAAACTGTATATATTTAGAGTGTACAATTTGGTACCCCAATCTTCCAATTCATTCCCCCCCAACCCTCCCCACTTTCCCCACTTGGTGTCCATATGTTTGTGCTCTACATCTGTGTCTCTATTTCTGCCTTGCACACCAGTTGATGTGTACCATTTTTCTGCAGTCCACATATATGTGTGAATATACAATATTTGTTTTTCTCTTTCTGACTCACTATCTTTCACTTGTTAACAACAGTAACGACGATGACGCCGACGACAAGGACAAGGATAAGGACCGGAAAAACAACAACAGAGAGAGCACTGGGCGAGTTTTCCACTTCTTAAAGGAAGGAGGCCGTGTTCCCAGGCAGGTTGGCTCAGCTGCACAGTTTCCTCCGGTGACTATTCCTGGGGGCACCGTCGAGGTGATGCACGAAACACACAGGAGGAGGCCTTCTTGAATGTCCTGCCCAGGAAATGGGGACATGATTCCAGCAGTGGCAATGGCTGCCCTTCTCTTTAGGGTGACACACGGGCCTGATGGCACTGGGCAAACCCTCCCCTCCCTCCCTCCCTCCCTCCCTCCCACCTTCCTTCCTTCCTTCCTTCCTTCTTGAGGCTCTTGGCCTCCCCACTTTAAGGAAGAGCCCAGGGCCCAGCAGAAAAGACCTTCTGCTGATCCTTGCCAGGGGGCTCTCATTTTACACACTTGAATAGGATCAGTAGACACCGTCATCCCATGAGAAGCAGACAATATCATCTAAAAGCCTACTTTCCTGGTGTCTCAGCGTGCAGGGCTCCTCCTTCTCAGGGATCTTGCGTTCTGTAGGGATAATTCACATGCTGGGGGAGTAGGTTCCCAATAGCATCTTATGAAATGGATTACAGGATGTCTTCCTTTGAAAAAGATAAAGATTATTTGGGAAAGTTATTCATATGAAGCACATGGATGATATCCTCTCTGATCTATATATTAGAGTTGACCGTTGAACAACCAACATGGGGGATTAGGGGGGCCGACTCCACACACACCATTGAGAACCCATGCATAACTTCACAGTCCAAGCTCTGTATCGGGGCTTGCACTTCTGAGTACTCAGCAACCAGAGATCCTGCAGTGCCATAGTGCACAGCTATGGAAAACATCCCCTTATGAGTCACACACACACACACACGCGTGCGCGTGTGCGCGTGCTCGAGCGCAGACATCTCAACTTTGTTACACAAGAGTTAGTGGTGTTCGAATAATCTTAGAAGTGACGACTGCTGTCTGATGAAATCAATGGATCGATCAATCAATCTATGACACTACACTTTGTATTTCCTAGTCTCAAAATGATTTGGAATTTGGCTCCTTAGAAGTTTAGCTTGGTCCTTCAAGGACAGTGTCAGTCAGAGAGAAAATAACATTTCTTCAAATCATGGAAGTGAAATAGTCCTGGACGCTTATGTGAAACATTAACAGAATTTTTCTTCTTTATTTTATAAGATAACTGGAATTAGGAAGAAAATCTCCTCGTGAAAAACCAGGTGCTACCTTTCCTTGACTGACGATCGAAGAGGAGAAAGCATTTTCTGGGCCCATGCAACTTGAGAGAAGTTCTAACTTTTCTGGAAAAGAAAGATTCCCACCCTCCCCTTGCTCGGCCATGCTAGAAACCTTCCCCTGCCCCAAACTCTGACGTGTCCCCTTGTTTGGCCTCACTGTGTGTCGTCTGTGGGCACGGGAACACACTTGCATTCCGTAACAGGAGAGCCTATGGAGAAAAGATCTCTGGCCACTTTCATGGGATCTGCATTGCTGGCTAGGTAAACCTAAGACATCAAAAGAAGTGCCTTGGAACACATGCTCCTTCCACACTGGTCACCTCATAGGATTCCTAAATGACTCTGGTTCAGCACTCACTCGACTTGGCTGTGTTTCTGTGCTTCCTGACCTAAAGGATCTATCTGGATATGCCACCCGATAGAAGCTGAAATAAATTCACTTTGGATGTGTGTGAATGCCGTTCATACAGAGAGTGGGGACTGCAGGGAGCTCTTGTGGATAAAGAAAAATGGGGGAACACATGTAGGCGACAGCACATAAAGTATAGAAAGATACACGAAGGTTTCCTTCGTTCGCGGGTTGGGAAGGGGGAACGACAGAACATTCCCTGCTTCTACTCCACGCACGCAGGCAGGCAGGCAGGCAGGCAGGCACCGGAGTGGGGTGGGGTGGGGGGAGCTGGCTCCTTACCCCACCCACCAGGGACGCGTGCGCATTTAAAGAGACCAGTAGCAACGTGGTGGCGGTGGCGATGAGGAAGGAGGACCATGTTCAAGGTGTGGATTTGCGGTGAGGGCTACGTGAGGTGACTAAGAACTCGGTGCAGTGAGCGGCCCATACAAGGACAGAAGCGATGGTCCCCTAATGCTTGCAGGGCCTGGACAGGAGCATGAACGGGAGCCCATGTCCCCAGGTTGGCATCATGACACTAGTTCATCCCTGTGAAACAGGATGTGTTTTCTGTGTTCTCCTGTCTTGACAAACACACGTCTTTACCTGTGTCTCCGTACAACGACGGTCTCTGCGTGACAGTCGGCAGAACATCCCCAGAGACAATTATCACAGAGACCTGAGGTTCTGCTTGGCTGGCAATGCTTGTGTGAATGCTGCAGTGAGATACAGACAGACAGACAAACAGACAGACAGACACACACACACACACACACACACACACACAAACACACACCCCTACCTATAATTATGTGTATTTAATACGATATCTTTATTGATTTTCTGTCTCAGATGACTAATGATGCTGTCAGCCTCATGATTTTCACACAGGGTTTCTGTGTGTGTCCTACTGTCGGGACAACATAGCCGGTCTGTGTCATGGAAACAGAGACACCGTGGGAGTCACAGGAATGAAGACCTCGTTCTAGGAACTGGACCTTCCAGAGGCCTGGGAGCAGCTGGGCAGGGCAGGGCAGGGCTGGGCTGGGCTGCGGAGGAGGGGAGGGGAGGGGAGGGGAGGGAAGGCTGTGGCTCTCAGTCCTCTGAGTGCCCGGTGGCAGTGGCGGAGGTGGCAGTGCCGATGGAGCTGTCAGCGCCCGCAGGGAAAGGTAGCCACCGATGTGCGGGGCCACAGGGGAGACATGGAGAGACTCGGGGGAAGGCACAGCTGTCCCTTGGTGGATCTGCAGCCAGGCAGCCAAGAGTGGCCTGGGTCACTGTCGTCCAGGGGGCACCAGCTGGGAACACTAGCCAGACGCAGGGCGGCGGGGGTGTGTGTGTGTGTGTGTGTGTGTGTGTGGATGGACAGCCTTCCACCCTGCACCTCTGTGCCCACCTGTCACCGTGTGGGATGGTGACAGCCTGCAGAGAGCCTTGGCTGTGGCTTCATTTCCAATGCCTACATCCCATCCAGAGTTCTCTTCTCACCAACCCTACTCTGGGGTCGCACGGGGAGGGGGAGACTCAGAAAGGCGGTTCCCAGGCTGCCCCCACATGGAAGTCACATGAGCCTCCGGACATGGCCGTGCCACGTCAAACACGCGTCTGGAGGTAGGTCAGACTTTCCATTGTGTTACGGTTTGTTTCCTTGGGAGAAGTTGTGTCTCTTAGGCCAGGAGCAACTGGAATTGTCGGTCAAAGTCCTCAGGCAGCCCTTTGACTTGGAGGCCGAGCACAAGTTTGACACGGTATGTTTCCGGTGACATGGAATTGCAGATGGCCCACGAAGCATGCTCTCGGCAATACTGCCAAGCCTGTGGTCTCACAGGGGACGGTCTCCTCGACCGAGATGTCACCATCTCGGGAGTCCGCACCTGGAGCGACACGGTGACCTCAGGACGGGCGCCCTGTCTGTGCGCCCCATCCGGATGCGCATGGACGGGAATGGAGCAGCTCTGGGAACGGTGGACAATGCCAGCTCTTGTTCTTCTGCTCTGCTGCCTGCCGTGTGCACGGCTGTGGAGAGGGACGAGCCGCTGTGGAGAGGGATGAGCCGAGTCCAGTGTCTCTGAACCCACCCCAGGTAAAGAGGAGCAGGAAAGTGGGTGTGGGCCCTCCCTCGTGTGTGGCCAGGATCCTGTGCGGGGGGAGAGTCCCTGACCCTCCCGCTGAGAGGAAGGTGCGAGGGGTGGATCGGCGGCGGCGTCTTTCCTCGGGGCCCCAGAGCTTCTGCGGCTCCGATCTCCCCTCTTCACAGTTCTAGTTGGCGCCCGCCCCAGCACAACCTACCTGAGAGCTTCCCTGGTATCCGGAAGCGATGGCTTTGTGTTTTGAGGACGCAAGGGGAGAAAGAGCTGAGCAAAGCTTTTCCCTGGAACCTGAGTGTCTATGGGTGTGTCTGGCCCATCACCAGTGAGCGTGCTGAGTGCCACTTCCTGAGGGCAGGTGCTCTTTAAGGAAAGTATGGCTTCGTATCTTTGTGACACGCAGGCCCTTCTAGAATGTGGAGCGAGTTTCTCAAGAATCCCAGCAGAATCCCAGGTGCTGTGGAGGCTAAGGCCTCAAAGGTCCGGCTCCATCCCCTCTCTCCATCCTGGCCTGGCCTGGCCTGGCTGGGCCCCTAAGGACCCTGCTGGCCTCTAGAGTGGCCCCTGCTTCTCGGTTGGTTTCCATGCTGCTGCTCACAGAGCCATCTTCTCCAAAGGCAGCCGACCGCCGTATTCCTTCCGTGGAGGCCTGGCACGGCTCTCCTCGGCTTGGATGATAGCACGAGAGGACTGACAAGCTGGGTCCTTCCTCCAGGGCTGACCTTTTACAAACTCCACCTTGAAGAGGGGTAAAGTCAGCATGTCATTCTCACGTGTAAGATGGGACCCAAGGGGCCAGTTCCTAGCTCTACCACTTGGGAGAGTGGGGGACTCTTCTGTCAAGGAAACGGAGAGCTCATACTTGATGGTGCGGTTGTCAGAAGCCTTTTTCTAAGCCTCCCCTGGCCCCACTGTGTCAGAAAGACGTGTCCCTCCACCTGCCGGGGACTTGATGAAGGAGAGTCACTCTGGTAGAAGTACCCGAAGCTCGATGACTTCACTGCCGTCTCCCTTTCTCTGGCACGGGCCCGCCCCTGGAGGAGCCCTGTCTTCGCCTGGCCGTGACGGCACCGCTCAGGGGAGCTGGAGACAGGACCCCAATGAGGGCAGGTGGATGGGAGCCTGTTCAAAATGACCTACACACCCAATCTGCCGTAGACATGGTCCACAGATTGTGGACGTGCCTGTGCCCCCGAAGACATCCGTGTGGCCCCGGGCATCCGGCAGCCATCTTCTCCATGTTCGCCTGACCTGTGCTCTCGCTCTTTTCTCCGGAGCACTCGCCTGATGATTCGTGGGGGAATGAAACCCCAGCTGGCAGGAGCCAAATCATCTTCCCAACACAAGGGAAAAGAAGAGGTGGGGTCCCGCATCCCTCCAATGTGTCTGTGCCTAAGAATGAGTTTCTAAGAAATCTCATCCTCCTTTAGCTCCCTTAACTCTCCCCCGCCCCCCTCCCCGCCCCCCCGCCCGGCGCCCGCCAGCCCGGGCCATAGTATAGTTACTTTCCCAGATTTCCTCCCTCTCCTCAGCAGAACCGAAGAGATTGTAGGTGTTGCCACTTCTCTGAGTCTTTCTTTGCTTTCTTAGGAGGGCTGCCCCATGTCACGTAAAACTTGGAAGACATACACGCGTGAGCATCTCTCCTTGTGATTCTAACCCAGGGAAGAGCATTTAAAAATCGAAAGGAGGCAAACTAGGGTTCAGGCACCCAGAGTTGAGCCGGGTGGCCACTGGGAAGAGAGTTCCAGATGCCTTCCTGTTTGGGGGGGGGAATCTCCCCCTCTGCCCCTCTTGAGTCCTCGTGGCTGGACTCATCCTAACATGGACTCAAGGCGGATAGAGGAAGCGGGAGCGGGAACACGTGTTCGTTTGTTGTTGTTGTTGTTGTTGTTGTTGTTGTTTTACCTTCTAGCCCTGAGAAGTGGCTGAGGCAGGCAGCTTTTCGACTGTGTAGACCAAGGGACAGTACATGTGTGAGACAGGGATCAGACCGAGAGACTTAGCTTTCGGGTGTGCCCTGAGCGAAGGAAGACTCTAAACAGAGTTTGGGCTTGGGGCGGTCCCTGAAAGAAGTCACAGTGTTTGTCTCCCTAGGCTTCTCGGCCCGAATGAATTCCCTGCTTTGGGGATCGGAGCGTCCTCCTAACTCCAGGTGCAGATGCAGGGAGTGCGCCTTTCTCCGGAGAGAGAGATGGATGTCTCGCTTTCAGGGAGACACAAAGGAGAGCCCGAGGGTCCCTCTTGTGTTGGCCACCTGCTTGAGGTCACCGTCACGCCAAATGATCACTGTGCCACGGAGGTGCATTTTGGCGTGGCCTATCCTGGGCTCCACAGCCACCTCCCTGAGAACGGGTATGGTCAGAACCGTAGGAAGCTCAAGGGCGCCGCCAGCCGCTTTCAAAAACATATCTGTCAGCACCTGCTGGCTGCAACCGCGAGGTTTCCAAGTGCCCTCCGCATATTCTCCCCCTCCCCCGCAACGACCTCATCACTTCCAATCCTGGCGAACAATGTATGGAACCTTTGCTGGGGTTTTCGTTTGTTTCTCTTTTGTGGGGTTTCTCTCTCTCTCTCTGTCTCTCTGTCCCTCTGTCTGTGTCTCTGTCTCTGTCTCTGTCTCTGTCTCTCTCTCTCTCTCTCTGTCACACGCGCTCTGATTTTCGGGGCCTAATGGGAGAAATGAAATCAAGCGAGGGGTTTTGCCCTCAGGTTGCCTTGGTCTCGGGTTGACTTGTGTGCGCTGAGAAAGACGGCCTTTACTGAAGGCCCTGCGCAGACTTTTTGACACCCCCGATCCATGGAATCCTGAAGCGGTGGAACCTAGAAATCTTTCGGTCTCCTTTTGATTTGGAAATCTTCTCCTTGACAGAAAGAAGCCCATTTAAAAGAGAAAAAGAAAAAGTGGAACTGCATGAGCAGATCGGTTTTTAGATCTCAGCCGGGCGGCTGCCCGGTTCTCTGGGGAGAACTGTCTTCATCTTGCAAATCTGTACACACAGCCCACAGTGGCCTGGGATGGAGGCCAGTGGACTGGATTGGGCAGAACCTGAGACCAGAGGAAAGAGAAAAAAAATAAGAAAAATGGTGGTGGTGGTTGGGGGGAGGGGGAAGAGGTCTGCTTTGAAAAATAGGAACTGCTGGCAGGGCTCCCTCACCCCCACCCCCCCCACCCCAAAGTAGGACTGTGTATCCAGGCGTAGAAATGATACTGTGCCAAGAAGGCAAGCGCTGTTGAGACTGCTGTTCCTATGATGTTACAAACCGAAAGCGATGCTTTCTGGTCGAGGCTCTCCATGACAATCTACTAAGCAAATCATACGTTGGCTGTTTTGGACGTTCTCTGCAGTTTTCATTGGGAGTGAGGAAGAGCCGTTTGTACATGTTTTGATACAATGTTTTGAATGCTGTGGGACCATGGTATGTTTCCGCCGTGGATGAACAAGGTTGCCTTTTCCAGCTTCCGCTTGCATGGTCATTTCCTGGTCCTGACGACCCCCCCGCCCCAAGTGAGGGAGGCCTGTGTGTCTTTGTGTCCATTTAGAAGGGTTGGTGCTTGATGCCAGCATGATATCCAAATCTTGATTTTGGACTTACCAAACTACTGTTGGGAGTTTGTTTCTTGTCTTAATCTCCCTTAACTCTTGCAGTCACCTGAGTGTCCAGTCTTGATCTCGCGTCTCTCTCTGCCTCTGTCTCTGTCTCTCTCGCTCTTTCCTTTTGTTGATTTCTTCAAGGCAAGCCATCTTTTTCCTCCTCCTCCTCCTCCTCCTCCTCCCCCTCCTCCTCCTCCACCACCACCCTCCTCTTCCTCTTCCTCCTTTCTCTGCCCCCCTCCCCCCTCCCTCCCTCCTCCCCCCGCCCTTTTAAAATTGAAGTCTAACAGACTGACAAGAGTATATTGGTTTTCAGGTGTATACCCTAGCGAGTGGCTATGTTTACACATGACCCAGGGATCTCCGTGATAAGTCTCGTTACTGTCTGTCACCATTCGATGTCATGACAGTAGGATGGACTCTATTCCACCTGCTGTACATGACATCCTGCGAGTGAGTTGTTTATTTCATAACTAGAAGTGTGCACCGCTTCCTCTCCCTCACCTATTGCACTCGTCTCCCTCTTCCCCCCTCCCTCCCTCCCTCCTCTGGCCACCCCCCATTTGTTCCTTTTAGGTGTCGATGAACCTGTTTGCGGTTCCTTCTTTGTGTTCATGTGTGTGTATTGCTGTGCACGTTCTTCACAGACATGATAGTCTCGCGACCTGAGGTATCTTGTGTAGCGCAATACCCTCTGGGTCTCTCCATGTTTCCGCGGATGGCAAGACCTCATTCCCTTGTAGGGTTGAGTCATAAGCGTGCGCGCGCCTGTGTGTGACTAGGTAGAGACGTATGCACACAGAGAGCACTATCGGTATGTCCCTAACTATGGCTACATAGGGATAGGTGTGGATACACATACACGTGTATGTATGTGTCACCCTCACCCCCTCGGTGGGCACGTAGTGGAGTTGCTGGGTCACGTGGTAGTTGTTGGTGCAGTGCTTTCAGGGACTTCTGTGCTGTTTTCCGTAGTGTCATCTGTTGTCGGGGAGCCATTCTGTCAGGCACCAGGTGATATCTCTGAGTCCTCCAGCATGACATGGTGGTGGTCTCTCTCAGCGTGAAAAATAGGTGTCCCGTCAGGAGCCACTTTCCTCTGCCGTTTGGAACTTGCTGTCGCGATTCCAGATCCTGGGCCTGGCTGTGTATGCTTGTGCAGAGAAATGCCAGCGCTTTTTATCATACCCTCCATTTAAAAAAAAAATTGTTCTGTATTTGATGGGCTGCGTTGGGTCTTTTTTTGCTGTGCGCGGGCTTTCTTTCCGTTGCGGTGAGTGGGGGCTCCCCTTCGTTGTGGTGCGCAGGCTCCTCATTGCCAGTGGCTTCTCTTGGTGCGGAGCACGGGCTCCAGGCACGGGGGCTTCAGGAGTTGCGGCACATGGGCTCAGTCATTGTGGCTCACGGGCTTCGTTGCTCTGCGGCATGTGGGACCTTCCTGGAGCAGGGATCAAACCCGTGTCCCCTGCAGTGGCGGGCGGATTCTTAAGCAGTGCGCCAGCTAGGCAGCCCCAGTTGTTTCTTGTATTTCAGGGAAAGGTTTCCTTTGGCTTTTGGTTTTGTCCCCGCCCCCACCCCCCAAGAAAGGTACTGTTGGTTGCTTTGTTGACAGTGGAAAACTGTGTTGCGGTTGCTGTTGGAGTGGTGGGGGTCGTCGTCCTTGTTGCTTTGTTTCCTTTGTGGGCGTTGTTTTCTGTTGGTTTTTTCTGGCTTTGTTTCCTTGTGGATGAAAATGCCTGGTCTTGGTCTGCTCTGTTCAGGCCTCCTGCCCACTTTCCCCATCGGGTTGCTTGTTCTGGGGGGCTGCGTTGCATGAGGCCTTGCTCTGTTTTGGACAGGAACCTCTTATGGGACATGCTTGAGGTTTTCAGATGCGTGTGTGTGTGTACGTGTACACGTGTGTGTGTCTGTACGTGTACACGTGTGCATACACGTACATATGTGTGTGCCTTAACGTACTCCTTGAAGGGCCACAGCAGTCCCAGAGCTTGACTTTGACTTTTTGGTAGTTTGGCTTGGTTTGATTTTGGTGGGACGACAGGTCACTGTGAACCTTTGCTGTAAATCTCTCTCTCACACGCACGCGCGTGTGCGCGCGCGCACGCACGCACGCAGGCACACTCACCACGTTGCATTGTGTAGATGTCCTGGAACGCGGTTTCTTTAGTGGATGGCTGTTGACACGCTGCTCCCCGCCCCCCAGCCCCCGCCCCTGCCCCCGCCCGCCGGTGACTGTGGTCAGTCCGTTTTGAAATCCACCTTCTGACCTCAAGGGCGTGTTCCCCACCCACACACCCATGTGTTCTCTTTGGACTTTGTCGCGGTCTGTGCAGAAATAGATGTTTGTTTCCATTTGTGTGGGGCCAGAGTGTATGTTTACTTTCGTTTCTAGCTTCCGGGCTCTGCGTGTCAGCTTTCCAAAGCCCTTCTCCATGCCAGAAGGGATGAATTCCTGCGTCGTTCTCGGAGCGCTTGCCTGGTTTCGTTTCGCTGGTCCCCGCCTTCCCTCCCTCCCTCCCTCCCTCCCTCTCACCCTCCGGGGAGCTGGGGATCTCGCTTCTGGCACTGTGGGCGTCTCCGTGGAATTCCCCGCGCCCCCCCACCCATGGCCTGGAATCGCGTCCCCTTCCAGGCAGCCTCCCGGCGGCATCTTGCCAGCTACCCCCGCCCCCGTGTGCTGCCGGGGATCGGGACGCGCCGTGTCATGTCGTGTCGTGTCGGGCAGGGAGCTAGCTCCGAGGCGGACCCCTCGGGGCCGCGCGGGATGCCCGCCCCGCTCCGGGAGGAGCTCGGGCGTTTGGGCGGCCCGGCGCTCCGGCGTCCTCGGTGGCCGGCCGGCGACCGGGATCCGGCCCGGGGACGTTCGAGCCGGTTGTCGGGCGCCACCTGGCGGCCGCTTTTATATTGTCCCTTCCCTCCGGAGCTCCGGCGACCTTGTCGAGGGCTGTGACTCAGCCGCCGGGCCCGAAGCAGAGTTCCGGGAGGCGAGCCACGCTGGTGCTGGCAGCCCCGGTGGCGCCGAGGCGTAGGCACCTCCTGCTGTCGCCTGAGATTGGGCCTGCAGATCTATGGGGCTGTGACTGCCGCCGCGCTCCCGAGCCGGGGTGGAGGGGCCGCCTGGCCGGGTCGACCAGCATGCGCCCGTGCCCCTCCGGCTGCGGGAACCCATGTCGTGTCGTGCCGCCGCGGTGGGAGAGGAGAGGGTCTGCCGCGCCCGGAGCGCCTGGGACTTGGTGGCCCGGCCTTCTCCTGGGCCGCCCTTGGGAGCGTTCGTTCCCCGACCCCCCCCACCTCCCTTCCCGGTGCCCCCGCGTCCCGCTCCGGAGGTGGGGACCGGCTCCGGCCGAGCGTTGAGGCCGGTGGAGGCCGCCACGGGCTCGGTGGTGGACGCGCGTGCATCCCAGTCGTCAGATTCTTTCGGACCGATGGTTTTCCGAGCCAGACTCCAGAGGTGAGGACCGGCCTGGGCCGCCAGCGGTGACCCGGAGAGGCTGGCCCGGGCCTGGGTGCGTTGCCCCGTGGGCTCCGGGCGTCTCCCTGGAGAAATGGGTTCAAGTCCCGATGGGTCCGGAGACGTGGACGGACCGGCCCCTGCTCGCGCAGGTGGCCGGCGAGGGTGCACCCGGCCTGTCAGCGTGCCCACGTGGGTCCCGGTCGTCGGACGCGACTTTGTCTCCCCCCTCCGCCCTCCACCCCGAGTCCGGGCCGGGAGGTGGGGACTGGCGCGAGCCCTACTGGGTGGCCCGGGGAGGGGCTCCTGGGCCCGGGCGTGGTCCCTCATGGGGCCCGCTCATCGGAGGCGGCTCGGAGGGGTGCTGAGTTTCTTTCTTGGAACCAAGTCCTGGCCCGGAGACTCGGATGGACCGGTCCCTGCCCGCGTGGGGGGACCGGGGAGGGCGTCCCCAGCCCGCTCCCTCTCCCCCGTGTCCCCGGCCCACTCTGCCACCCCTCCATCCCCGGGTCGACCAGGTGGCCTCGGGCGCTCCGGGGCAAGTGTGGATGGGGAAGTGTTGGGGGCAGGTGGCCGGACCGAGGTTCCGGGGGCCCCCGTGAACCTCGTGGGTGGGCCCCGCTGTCGGGCGCGATGATTTTTTTCGCCGGAAATGGGGCCTTTTTGCCACCAGATAGGTGCTGACACGGTGTTCTTCTGCGTCTGTCGCCGATAGACGCTGGGGCTCCGGACGCGGGCAGGACTCCGGGCTGGGGGCGGCTGTCTGATGACCGGCTCGGTCCTTGCCACTTGAGCTGCCTGCTTGGGCCTGCGTGCCGGCTCTTGCGTGCGCGTCCGGCTGCCCCGACCCGCGGTGCCGCCTCCGGCCGCTGGCTGAGCCCGAGGGCGGCGGGGCCAGGTGGCGTTGGGTGCTCGACCCTGTGCGCTGCCCCCGCTGCAGGCACCCGGTGGTGAGTGGCCGGCACGACCCCACCCCACAGGCTCTGTGCCCCGTGTCAGGCGTTCTCATCCTGGGGTGGTTGGCTGCTCTTGCCCGAGAGGAAGGGGCGCCGGTGAGGCAGAAGCGGGCCTCAGTGTGACGGGTCCTCGCCGTGCCTCCCCTGCGGGCCTCTCCCGCCGTGGCTTTAGGCTGGGTGGGTCAACCGATTGATGTGGTGGTGCCACGCTCTGCCGGGCTGGGCCTAAGCCGTGCCAGACGAGGGACGGACGTTTCTGGGGGACGGGACCGCTCTTCTCGTTCTGTCCGCGGGCTCCTCGCCTCTCTTCCGCCCCGCCTGCCGGGGTGTGCGGAAGGCAGGGGTGTGGCCTCCGGCCCTGAACCCGCGGTCTCCCGCCCCCGCCTCCCAGCGTGGGCGCGGGGACCGGGGTCCTCGGACACAGCAGACGCTCTCACTTTGCCTCCTTGGCGTACGCCTCGCGAGCGGCCCTCCCCGCGGCGGGGAGGGCCGCCCCGCCGCCACGCTGCCCGCCCCCGTCGGTGCGCGAGCGTGCCTTGCCTGGCCCTCCGTGGTGCTCCTGGAGCGCTCCAGGTCGTCCCTCAGGTCCCCGTGGCCAAGCGGTGGTGTTGTTCCCCTTTCCCAGCGTGTCCCTCGGGTCTCTGCCACCGTGGCATGTGCCGTGAGCGGCTCTCTCTTGGGGGGGGTCGAGACGGTAAGGGAGGTGCGCCCGCCTGTTCCCCCCCGGCGGTGGGGTCAGTGGCCGCCTCGTTGTGCTGGTCCTCAGCGGCGTGCCGCGGGGGGCTGAGCTTGGCCGAGCGCACGCCCCGTGTGGCCCCCGCTACGTGGGGGGCTGCGCGCGGGCGTGGGAGCGATCGTGGGGGCTGGGGCCTGTGAGAGAGGGGGCTGTGTCACGCATCTTGGGCATGCTCCCCCTCGAGGGCCCGAGGGGCGAGCCCGAGGGCAGCAAGCCTACCGAGGTCGTGCCCCGGCCCTGGCCGCGAACGCTCCCGTGGGCCGTGTGCTTACCCATACCGCAGACTCCCTCCCCTCCAGCCGACTGGAGGGGGGTGTAGGCAGCTCACGGAAGCGCCTCTGTGGGCCCGAAGGGGAGGTGATGAGTGGGGCATGACACGCCCATTCTGTCCATTCAACAGAGGGTCAGGGCTACAGCAGACCCCAGCGAGGGACAGCAGACCCCAGAGAGGGACAGCAGCCCGGCCGGCCACTGGGTCTCCATGTCTCAGGCTTCCCGGGGAACCTCCCCCCCTTCTCCCCGCCTCCCCCCACATTCCGCCACCCACCTTGGTGCATTTAGAATGGCTCCAATTGTAAATAGATGCTGGTGGGAAGATTTCTACAGGTTACCTGCAATGGCTGACCTGTCATGCTTGTAACCCTGGGAGAAAACAATTCTCTTTGTCCCCAGAGGCGTCAGACCTCCTCTCTCAGGAACCCCTGAACCCCGGCCACTGGACTTCACTCCACTGCCACATAGTATGGGTCCTCCAAACGTTCCTGTGACGGTGAGTATGGTTTCCATGTGGGTTGAAGCCTCCCCTTGCTGCAAGCCTTCTGTCCTCACCATGGCATAGAGACGGTTAAAAAAAAATTGTGTTTGCCACTTTGGGTATACTTTCCACAGCCTGCAGTGATCAAGGCACCCACTTCGCTGGGCAAGTCCTATGAGCCTTCACAAAAGCTCTTGCAAACTTCTTGGGACCATCACTTTTCCAGTCACACTCAATCATCAGGCAAGATTGACACGGCCGATGGGAAAACTGGACTCTGAGAAGAAAGAGTGACCTACGTGGGGCTGAATGAACTGAGGGCTAGGATGATAGTGTGTGTATGACTACTTGTCTACAATAGGACTGATTGGGGAAGCCGGGGTGGGGGGCAGGGTGCGGATACCTTAGGAGCTTGGGATGAACATATACACATTCCTATACATAAAGTGGATAATCAACAAGCTCTTACGACTTGGCACAGGAAACTATACTCAATACTTTGTAATAACCTATAAGAGAAAAAAAATCTGAAACAGAATCTATCTATATCTATCTATCTATCTATCTATCTATCTATCTATCATCTATCTATCTACCTATCTTTCTATCTAAATCACTGTGCTGTACACCTGAAACTGCACGACATTATAAATGCTTCAATTATTTCAAACAGAAAAGAATCTCCTAACCTGAGTGAGAGAGAGAGAGAGAGAGAACAGGACGGATTGTGAAATCTTTTCTTTGCCAGCTACAAGGGAAAATGGAAACAAACAAAACCCAATTTATTTTAAAAGTTGGACATCCATTTGGTGACTTGTACCCTTGTCAGCAAAATGGAATCACTTCTCTTTTTCTCCCTACCTGCTCCGTCCAGAATTCAGAAACTCTCCGTGAGGCTCCTTATTTCTTTGGCAAGAGAGTCACTTGCATGCATTCCTTAGAGGCCCACGTTACGTTTCCATAAAACGGGAATACACACTTGTGGATATGAGATTCTGGTGCTATTCATTTTCCTTAGGGTGCTGCTTTTAACCTGAAAACCGGACTGGATCCTGAAGTCTTTCAAGTTGCCCCCAATATCGGGCTACAACTCTCTCCATGAATGTTTCCCACTTTCGCCCAGCCCACCCTTTTGACTTGGCATCACTGACAACGAAAACGGCCCTTTGCCTGAAGCCCTACAGACCGAAGCTGGAGGACTTGGTGAAAACTTTAGAGACATGGCCACCACAGCTCCTATGGAAACCATCCTGGTGCCTGTTTCTGTGAGAGCCACTCTGAAAGTCGAACCAAACACCCATCATCACAGCCATTTCAAACTGCTAAAGTTGCTTCCACCCTAACATCTACAAATCTTCTTCACTGACACTGCCCCCCACACGCTCCCCCCCCTCCACTGGTTTATAATCGGCCCCTGGCGACTTGGGAAGGAGCGAGCGGTGGAGAAGCAGGCGGGGGCGGGGGCGGGGGCGGGGGCGGGGTGGGGCGGGACCAACAGACAGTAGCCGCTGCCTGCCTGCCTGCCTGCCTGCCGGGCTGAGACCTGAGGGCTGCGGGCCACGCTGGTTTCTGCAACTCAATCCCTTCCAGGAAGCACCTGTGATGACTACTTGGCAGGGAATGGTCAAAGCTGAACTCTCTTGGCCTATTTCTGAAAAAGGCCTGAGTCTCAGCTACGACAGATTTTCTGGATTTCTTGGCCCATGCACGGACCCGCACCCTCCCATCCTGTCAGATCCTTTGTACCCACACCTCCCCTGGGAGAGTTCTTTGGCCTCGTCTGGAACATGAACAAGCAAAACCAAACACAGTGTGACATAATGTATTGGTCTTTATTGAAAAGAAACATGCTCCTCTCGCACACCTGAGGGCAGGAAGCAAAGGCAAGTTCTCAGCAGGATGGGGGACAGGGAACCCGAACCGAGGCTGGTCAGCAGTGGCCCCCTGCCCCCCACCGCCCCGCCCCCGATCCCCGTCTCTCCCAGGCCCACGAGGGGCCTCCCTTCCCCGCCTCTCTCTGTGCCCCTCGTCTCCAGCTCCCCCAGCCCAGCTTCTGCACCCCACCCCCCCATCCCCGGCCCCGGGAAGGGGAGGCATGTCTGTCCCAGCTCCAGTTCTGATATTTCACTTGTGAAACTTCCCTAGGCCCAGGTGCCAGCTTGCCGTCCTGCTGCTTCATGTCCGTCTCTATCAGCCATGCCCAAAGGGCACGTGAAATTATGGACAGCAAATAGCACACCTAGAGGGTGTGTGTGTGGGGGTGGGGTGTGGTGTCCCTTCTCCAGGAAGCAGTGAGGGAACAAAAGGAGGCCTGGGGGAAGGAGTCCTGGGTGCCTATCATCGCGCCCCCGCCCCCCCACCGCCCCGCAGCGCACCATTCGTTTCCATCTCCGCATCTGAAGGACACGTAGTCCTCGTTGAAGCAACTTGATGAGGATTCCCCTCCTAACGACGTGACAGAACCTATGAAGAACTGCACTCCTTGAATCCATAAATGCTAACAGGATCCAAGGAGTTTTCCATCAATGGCCGAAAAAGAAATGGTCCTGAACATAATAACTGCCAAGTATTCCTCTAGACGGAGGCATCATTCACTTTTTCTTTTTTTAACTTATTTTCTTTTTATGTTTTACAATAAACTGTATATATTTAGAGTGTACAATTTGGTACCCCAATCTTCCAATTCATTCCCCGCCAACCCTCCCCACTTTCCCCACTTGGTGTCCATATGTTTGTGCTCTACATCTGTGTCTCTATTTCTGCCTTGCACACCAGTTGATGTGTACCATTTTTCTGCAGTCCACATATATGTGTGAATATACAATATTTGTTTTTCTCTTTCTGACTCACTATCTTTCACTTGTTAACAACAGTAACGACGATGACGCCGACGACAAGGACAAGGATAAGGACCGGAAAAACAACAACAGAGAGAGCACTGGGCGAGTTTTCCACTTCTTAAAGGAAGGAGGCCGTGTTCCCAGGCAGGTTGGCTCAGCTGCACAGTTTCCTCCGGTGACTATTCCTGGGGGCACCGTCGAGGTGATGCACGAAACACACAGGAGGAGGCCTTCTTGAATGTCCTGCCCAGGAAATGGGGACATGATTCCAGCAGTGGCAATGGCTGCCCTTCTCTTTAGGGTGACACACGGGCCTGATGGCACTGGGCAAACCCTCCCCTCCCTCCCTCCCTCCCTCCCTCCCACCTTCCTTCCTTCCTTCCTTCCTTCTTGAGGCTCTTGGCCTCCCCACTTTAAGGAAGAGCCCAGGGCCCAGCAGAAAAGACCTTCTGCTGATCCTTGCCAGGGGGCTCTCATTTTACACACTTGAATAGGATCAGTAGACACCGTCATCCCATGAGAAGCAGACAATATCATCTAAAAGCCTACTTTCCTGGTGTCTCAGCGTGCAGGGCTCCTCCTTCTCAGGGATCTTGCGCTCTGTAGGGATAATTCACATGCTGGGGGAGTAGGTTCCCAATAGCATCTTATGAAATGGATTACAGGATGTCTTCCTTTGAAAAAGATAAAGATTATTTGGGAAAGTTATTCATATGAAGCACATGGATGATATCCTCTCTGATCTATATATTAGAGTTGACCGTTGAACAACCAACATGGGGGATTAGGGGGGCCGACCCCACACACACCATTGAGAACCCATGCATAACTTCACAGTCCAAGCTCTGTATCGGGGCTTGCACCTCTGAGTACTCAGCAACCAGAGATCCTGCAGTGTCATAGTGCACAGCTATGGAAAACATCCCCTTATGAGTCACACACACACACACACGCGTGCGCGTGTGCGCGTGCTCGAGCGTAGACATCTCAACTTTGTTACACAAGAGTTAGTGGTGTTCGAATAATCTTAGAAGTGACGACTGCTGTCTGATGAAATCAATGGATCGATCAATCAATCTATGACACTACACTTTGTATTTCCTAGTCTCAAAATGATTTGGAATTTGGCTCCTTAGAAGTTTAGCTTGGTCCTTCAAGGACAGTGTCAGTCAGAGAGAAAATAACATTTCTTCAAATCATGGAAGTGAAATAGTCCTGGACGCTTATGTGAAACATTAACAGAATTTTTCTTCTTTATTTTATAAGATAACTGGAATTAGGAAGAAAATCTCCTCGTGAAAAACCAGGTGCTACCTTTCCTTGACTGACGATCGAAGAGGAGAAAGCATTTTCTGGGCCCATGCAACTTGAGAGAAGTTCTAACTTTTCTGGAAAAGAAAGATTCCCACCCTCCCCTTGCTCGGCCATGCTAGAAACCTTCCCCTGCCCCAAACTCTGACGTGTCCCCTTGTTTGGCCTCACTGTGTGTCGTCCGTGGGCACGGGAACACACTTGCATTCCGTAACAGGAGAGCCTATGGAGAAAAGATCTCTGGCCACTTTCATGGGATCTGCATTGCTGGCTAGGTAAACCTAAGACATCAAAAGAAGTGCCTTGGAACACATGCTCCTTCCACACTGGTCACCTCATAGGATTCCTAAATGACTCTGGTTCAGCACTCACTCGACTTGGCTGTGTTTCTGTGCTTCCTGACCTAAAGGATCTATCTGGATATGCCACCCGATAGAAGCTGAAATAAATTCACTTTGGATGTGTGTGAATGCCGTTCATACAGAGAGTGGGGACTGCAGGGAGCTCTTGTGGATAAAGAAAAATGGGGGAACACATGTAGGCGACAGCACATAAAGTATAGAAAGATACACGAAGGTTTCCTTCGTTCGCGGGTTGGGAAGGGGGAACGACAGAACATTCCCTGCTTCTACTCCACGCACGCAGGCAGGCAGGCAGGCAGGCAGGCACCGGAGTGGGGTGGGGTGGGGGGAGCTGGCTCCTTACCCCACCCACCAGGGACGCGTGCGCGTTTAAAGAGACCAGGAGCAACGTGGTGGCGGTGGCGATGAGGAAGGAGGACCATGTTCAAGGTGTGGATTTGCGGTGAGGGCTACGTGAGGTGACTAAGAACTCGGTGCAGTGAGCGGCCCATACAAGGACAGAAGCGATGGTCCCCTAATGCTTGCAGGGCCTGGACAGGAGCATGAACGGGAGCCCATGTCCCCAGGTTGGCATCATGACACTAGTTCATCCCTGTGAAACAGGATGTGTTTTCTGTGTTCTCCTGTCTTGACAAACACACGTCTTTACCTGTGTCTCCGTACAACGACGGTCTCTGCGTGACAGTCGGCAGAACATCCCCAGAGACAATTATCACAGAGACCTGAGGTTCTGCTTGGCTGGCAATGCTTGTGTGAATGCTGCAGTG
This sequence comes from Hippopotamus amphibius kiboko, assembly GCF_030028045.1. NCBI lineage: Eukaryota > Metazoa > Chordata > Mammalia > Artiodactyla > Hippopotamidae > Hippopotamus > Hippopotamus amphibius. The sequence continues at coordinate 34,980,865 of NC_080200.1, read as the reverse complement.
AGATACAGACAGACAGACAAACAGACAGACACACACACACACACACACACACACACACACAAACACACACCCCTACCTATAATTATGTGTATTTAATACGATATCTTTATTGATTTTCTGTCTCAGATGACTAATGATGCTGTCAGCCTCATGATTTTCACACAGGGTTTCTGTGTGTGTCCTACTGTCGGGACAACATAGCCGGTCTGTGTCATGGAAACAGAGACACCGTGGGAGTCACAGGAATGAAGACCTCGTTCTAGGAACTGGACCTTCCAGAGGCCTGGGAGCAGCTGGGCAGGGCAGGGCAGGGCTGGGCTGGGCTGCGGAGGAGGGGAGGGGAGGGGAGGGGAGGGAAGGCTGTGGCTCTCAGTCCTCTGAGTGCCCGGTGGCAGTGGCGGAGGTGGCAGTGCCGATGGAGCTGTCAGCGCCCGCAGGGAAAGGTAGCCACCGATGTGCGGGGCCACAGGGGAGACATGGAGAGACTCGGGGGAAGGCACAGCTGTCCCTCGGTGGATCTGCAGCCAGGCAGCCAAGAGTGGCCTGGGTCACTGTCGTCCAGGGGGCACCAGCTGGGAACACTAGCCAGACGCAGGGCGGCGGGGGTGTGTGTGTGTGTGTGTGTGTGTGTGTGGATGGACAGCCTTCCACCCTGCACCTCTGTGCCCACCTGTCACCGTGTGGGATGGTGACAGCCTGCAGAGAGCCTTGGCTGTGGCTTCATTTCCAATGCCTACATCCCATCCAGCGTTCTCTTCTCACCAACCCTACTCTGGGGTCGCACGGGGAGGGGGAGACTCAGAAAGGCGGTTCCCAGGCTGCCCCCACATGGAAGTCACATGAGCCTCCGGACATGGCCGTGCCACGTCAAACACGCGTCTGGAGGTAGGTCAGACTTTCCATTGTGTTACGGTTTGTTTCCTTGGGAGAAGTTGTGTCTCTTAGGCCAGGAGCAACTGGAATTGTCGGTCAAAGTCCTCAGGCAGCCCTTTGACTTGGAGGCCGAGCACAAGTTTGACACGGTATGTTTCCGGTGACATGGAATTGCAGATGGCCCACGAAGCATGCTCTCGGCAATACTGCCAAGCCTGTGGTCTCACAGGGGACGGTCTCCTCGACCGAGATGTCACCATCTCGGGAGTCCGCACCTGGAGCGACACGGTGACCTCAGGACGGGCGCCCTGTCTGTGCGCCCCATCCGGATGCGCATGGACGGGAATGGAGCAGCTCTGGGAACGGTGGACAATGCCAGCTCTTGTTCTTCTGCTCTGCTGCCTGCCGTGTGCACGGCTGTGGAGAGGGACGAGCCGCTGTGGAGAGGGATGAGCCGAGTCCAGTGTCTCTGAACCCACCCCAGGTAAAGAGGAGCAGGAAAGTGGGTGTGGGCCCTCCCTCGTGTGTGGCCAGGATCCTGTGCGGGGGGAGAGTCCCTGACCCTCCCGCTGAGAGGAAGGTGCGAGGGGTGGATCGGCGGCGGCGTCTTTCCTCGGGGCCCCAGAGCTTCTGCGGCTCCGATCTCCCCTCTTCACAGTTCTAGTTGGCGCCCGCCCCAGCACAACCTACCTGAGAGCTTCCCTGGTATCCGGAAGCGATGGCTTTGTGTTTTGAGGATGCAAGGGGAGAAAGAGCTGAGCAAAGCTTTTCCCTGGAACCTGAGTGTCTATGGGTGTGTCTGGCCCATCACCAGTGAGCGTGCTGAGTGCCACTTCCTGAGGGCAGGTGCTCTTTAAGGAAAGTATGGCTTCGTATCTTTGTGACACGCAGGCCCTTCTAGAATGTGGAGCGAGTTTCTCAAGAATCCCAGCAGAATCCCAGGTGCTGTGGAGGCTAAGGCCTCAAAGGTCCGGCTCCATCCCCTCTCTCCATCCTGGCCTGGCCTGGCCTGGCTGGGCCCCTAAGGACCCTGCTGGCCTCTAGAGTGGCCCCTGCTTCTCGGTTGGTTTCCATGCTGCTGCTCACAGAGCCATCTTCTCCAAAGGCAGCCGACCGCCGTATTCCTTCCGTGGAGGCCTGGCACGGCTCTCCTCGGCTTGGATGATAGCACGAGAGGACTGACAAGCTGGGTCCTTCCTCCAGGGCTGACCTTTTACAAACTCCACCTTGAAGAGGGGTAAAGTCAGCATGTCATTCTCACGTGTAAGATGGGACCCAAGGGGCCAGTTCCTAGCTCTACCACTTGGGAGAGTGGGGGACTCTTCTGTCAAGGAAACGGAGAGCTCATACTTGATGGTGCGGTTGTCAGAAGCCTTTTTCTAAGCCTCCCCTGGCCCCACTGTGTCAGAAAGACGTGTCCCTCCACCTGCCGGGGACTTGATGAAGGAGAGTCACTCTGGTAGAAGTACCCGAAGCTCGATGACTTCACTGCCGTCTCCCTTTCTCTGGCACGGGCCCGCCCCTGGAGGAGCCCTGTCTTCGCCTGGCCGTGACGGCACCGCTCAGGGGAGCTGGAGACAGGACCCCAATGAGGGCAGGTGGATGGGAGCCTGTTCAAAATGACCTACACACCCAATCTGCCGTAGACATGGTCCACAGATTGTGGACGTGCCTGTGCCCCCGAAGACATCCGTGTGGCCCCGGGCATCCGGCAGCCATCTTCTCCATGTTCGCCTGACCTGTGCTCTCGCTCTTTTCTCCGGAGCACTCGCCTGATGATTCGTGGGGGAATGAAACCCCAGCTGGCAGGAGCCAAATGATCTTCCCAACACAAGGGAAAAGAAGAGGTGGGGTCCCGCATCCCTCCAATGTGTCTGTGCCTAAGAATGAGTTTCTAAGAAATCTCATCCTCCTTTAGCTCCCTTAACTCTCCCCCGCCCCCCTCCCCGCCCCCCCGCCCGGCGCCCGCCAGCCCGGGCCATAGTATAGTTACTTTCCCAGATTTCCTCCCTCTCCTCAGCAGAACCGAAGAGATTGTAGGTGTTGCCACTTCTCTGAGTCTTTCTTTGCTTTCTTAGGAGGGCTGCCCCATGTCACGTAAAACTTGGAAGACATACACGCGTGAGCATCTCTCCTTGTGATTCTAACCCAGGGAAGAGCATTTAAAAATCGAAAGGAGGCAAACTAGGGTTCAGGCACCCAGAGTTGAGCCGGGTGGCCACTGGGAAGAGAGTTCCAGATGCCTTCCTGTTTGGGGGGGGGAATCTCCCCCTCTGCCCCTCTTGAGTCCTCGTGGCTGGACTCATCCTAACATGGACTCAAGGCGGATAGAGGAAGCGGGAGCGGGAACACGTGTTCGTTTGTTGTTGTTGTTGTTGTTGTTGTTGTTGTTTTACCTTCTAGCCCTGAGAAGTGGCTGAGGCAGGCAGCTTTTCGACTGTGTAGACCAAGGGACAGTACATGTGTGAGACAGGGATCAGACCGAGAGACTTAGCTTTCGGGTGTGCCCTGAGCGAAGGAAGACTCTAAACAGAGTTTGGGCTTGGGGCGGTCCCTGAAAGAAGTCACAGTGTTTGTCTCCCTAGGCTTCTCGGCCCGAATGAATTCCCTGCTTTGGGGATCGGAGCGTCCTCCTAACTCCAGGTGCAGATGCAGGGAGTGCGCCTTTCTCCGGAGAGAGAGATGGATGTCTCGCTTTCAGGGAGACACAAAGGAGAGCCCGAGGGTCCCTCTTGTGTTGGCCGCCTGCTTGAGGTCACCGTCACGCCAAATGATCACTGTGCCACGGAGGTGCATTTTGGCGTGGCCTATCCTGGGCTCCACAGCCACCTCCCTGAGAACGGGTATGGTCAGAACCGTAGGAAGCTCAAGGGCGCCGCCAGCCGCTTTCAAAAACATATCTGTCAGCACCTGCTGGCTGCAACCGCGAGGTTTCCAAGTGCCCTCCGCATATTCTCCCCCTCCCCCGCAACGACCTCATCACTTCCAATCCTGGCGAACAATGTATGGAACCTTTGCTGGGGTTTTCGTTTGTTTCTCTTTTGTGGGGTTTCTCTCTCTCTCTCTGTCTCTCTGTCCCTCTGTCTGTGTCTCTGTCTCTGTCTCTGTCTCTGTCTCTCTCTCTCTCTCTCTGTCACACGCGCTCTGATGTTCGGGGCCTAATGGGAGAAATGAAATCAAGCGAGGGGTTTTGCCCTCAGGTTGCCTTGGTCTCGGGTTGACTTGTGTGCGCTGAGAAAGACGGCCTTTACTGAAGGCCCTGCGCAGACTTTTTGACACCCCCGATCCATGGAATCCTGAAGCGGTGGAACCTAGAAATCTTTCGGTCTCCTTTTGATTTGGAAATCTTCTCCTTGACAGAAAGAAGCCTTTTTAAAAGAGAAAAAGAAAAAGTGGAACTGCATGAGCAGATCGGTTTTTAGATCTCAGCCGGGCGGCTGCCCGGTTCTCTGGGGAGAACTGTCTTCATCTTGCAAATCTGTACACACAGCCCACAGTGGCCTGGGATGGAGGCCAGTGGACTGGATTGGGCAGAACCTGAGACCAGAGGAAAGAGAAAAAAAATAAGAAAAATGGTGGTGGTGGTTGGGGGGAGGGGGAAGAGGTCTGCTTTGAAAAATAGGAACTGCTGGCAGGGCTCCCTCACCCCCACCCCCCCCACCCCAAAGTAGGACTGTGTATCCAGGCGTAGAAATGATACTGTGCCAAGAAGGCAAGCGCTGTTGAGACTGCTGTTCCTATGATGTTACAAACCGAAAGCGATGCTTTCTGGTCGAGGCTCTCCATGACAATCTACTAAGCAAATCATACGTTGGCTGTTTTGGACGTTCTCTGCAGTTTTCATTGGGAGTGAGGAAGAGCCGTTTGTACATGTTTTGATACAATGTTTTGAATGCTGTGGGACCATGGTATGTTTCCGCCGTGGATGAACAAGGTTGCCTTTTCCAGCTTCCGCTTGCATGGTCATTTCCTGGTCCTGACGACCCCCCCGCCCCAAGTGAGGGAGGCCTGTGTGTCTTTGTGTCCATTTAGAAGGGTTGGTGCTTGATGCCAGCATGATATACAAATCTTGATTTTGGACTTACCAAACTACTGTTGGGAGTTTGTTTCTTGTCTTAATCTCCCTTAACTCTTGCAGTCACCTGAGTGTCCAGTCTTGATCTCGCGTCTCTCTCTGCCTCTGTCTCTGTCTCTCTCGCTCTTTCCTTTTCTTGATTTCTTCAAGGCAAGCCATCTTTTTCCTCCTCCTCCTCCTCCTCCTCCTCCTCCTCCTCCCCCTCCTCCCCCACCACCCTCCTCTTCCTCTTCCTCCTTTCTCTGCCCCCCTCCCCCCTCCCTCCCTCCTCCCCCGCCCTTTTAAAATTGAAGTCTAACAGACTGACAAGAGTATATTGGTTTTCAGGTGTATACCCTAGCGAGTGGCTATGTTTACACATGACCCAGGGCTCTCCGTGATAAGTCTCGTTACTGTCTGTCACCATTCGATGTCATGACAGTAGAATGGACTCTATTCCACCTGCTGTACATGACATCCTGCGAGTGAGTTGTTTATTTCATAACTAGAAGTGTGCACCGCTTCCTCTCCCTCACCTATTGCACTCGTCTCCCTCTTCCCCCCTCCCTCCCTCCTCTGGCCACCCCCCATTTGTTCCTTTTAGGTGTCGATGAACCTGTTTGCGGTTCCTTCTTTGTGTTCATGTGTGTGTATTGCTGTGCACGTTCTTCACAGACATGATAGTCTCGCGACCTGAGGTATCTTGTGTAGTGCAATGCCCTCTGGGTCTCTCCATGTTTCCGCGGATGGCAAGACCTCATTCCCTGGTAGGGTTGAGTCATAAACGTGCGTGCGCCTGTGTGTGACTAGGTAGAGACGTATGCACACAGAGAGTGCTATCGGTATGTCCCTAACTATGGCTACATAGGGATAGGTGTGGATACACATACACGTGTGTGTATGTGTCACCCTCACCCCCTCGGTGGGCACGTAGTGGAGTTGCTGGGTCACGTGGTAGTTGTTGGTGCAGTGCTTTCAGGGACTTCTGTGCTGTTTTCCGTAGTGTCATCTGTTGTCGGGGAGCCATTCTGTCAGGCACCAGGTGATATCTCTGAGTCCTCCAGCATGACATGGTGGTGGTCTCTCTCAGCGTGAAAAATAGGTGTCCCGTCAGGAGCCACTTTCCTCTGCCGTTTGGAACTTGCTGTCGTGATTCCAGATCCTGGGCCTGGCCGTGTATGCTTGTGCAGAGAAATGCCAGCGCTTTTTATCATACCCTCCATTTAAAAAAAAAAATTGTTCTGTATTTGATGGGCTGCGTTGGGTCTTTTTTTGCTGTGCGTGGGCTTTCTTTCCGTTGTGGTGAGTGGGGGCTCCCCTTCGTTGTGGTGCGCAGGCTCCTCATTGCCAGTGGCTTCTCTTGGTGCGGAGCACGGGCTCCAGGCACGGGGGCTTCAGGAGTTGCGGCACATGGGCTCAGTCGTTGTGGCTCACGGGCTTCGTTGCTCTGCGGCATGTGGGACCTTCCTGGAGCAGGGATCGAACCCGTGTCCCCTGCAGTGGCGGGCGGATTCTTAAGCAGTGCGCCAGCTAGGCAGCCCCAGTTGTTTCTTGTATTTCAGGGAAAGGTTTCCTTTGGCTTTTGGTTTTGTCCCCGCCCCCACCCCCCAAGAAAGGTACTGTTGGTTGCTTTGTTGACAGTGGAAAACTGTGTTGCGGTTGCTGTTGGAGTGGTGGGGGTCGTCGTCCTTGTTGCTTTGTTTCCTTTGTGGGCGTTGTTTTCTGTTGGTTTTTTCTGGCTTTGTTTCCTTGTGGATGAAAATGCCTGGTCTTGGTCTGCTCTGTTCAGGCCTCCTGCCCGCTTTCCCCATCGGGTTGCTTGTTCTGGGGGGCTGCGTTGCATGAGGCCTTGCTCTGTATTGGACAGGAACCTCTTATGGGACATGCTTGAGGTTTTCAGATGCGTGTGTGTGTGTACGTGTACACGTGTGTGTGTCTGTACGTGTACACGTGTGCATACACGTACATATGTGTGTGCCTTTACGTACTCCTTGAAGGGCCACAGCAGTCCCAGAGCTTGACTTTGACTTTTTGGTAGTTTGGCTTGGTTTCATTTTGGTGGGACGACAGGTCACTGTGAACCTTTGCTGTAAATCTCTCTCTCACACGCACGCGCGCGCGCGCGCAGGCACACTCACCACGTTGCATTGTGTAGATGTCCTGGAACGCGGTTTCTTTAGTGGATGGCTGTTGACACGCTGCTCCCCGCCCCCCCCGCCCCCGCCCCTGCCCCCGCCCGCCGGTGACTGTGGTCAGTCCGTTTTGAAATCCACGTTCTGACCTCAAGGGCGTGTTCCCCACCCACACACCCATGTGTTCTCTTTGGACTTTGTCGCGGTCTGTGCGGAAATAGATGTTTGTTTCCATTTGTGTGGGGCCAGAGTGTATGTTTACTTTCGTTTCTAGCTTCCGGGCTCTGCGTGTCAGCTTTCCAAAGCCCTTCTCCATGCCAGAAGGGATGAATTCCTGCGTCGTTCTCGGAGCGCTTGCCTGGTTTCGTTTCGCTGGTCCCCGCCTTCCCTCCCTCCCTCCCTCCCTCCCTCTCACCCTCCGGGGAGCTGGGGATCTCGCTTGTGGCACTGTGGGCGTCTCCGTGGAATTCCCCGCGCCCCTCCATGGCCTGGAATCGCGTCCCCTTCCAGGCAGCCTCCCGGCGGCATCTTGCCAGCTACCCCCGCCCCCGTGTGCTGCCGGGGATCGGGACGCGCGGTGTCATGTCGTGTCGTGTCGGGCAGGGAGCTAGCTCCGAGGCGGACCCCTCGGGGCCGCGCGGGATGCCCGCCACGCTCCGGGAGGAGCTCGGGCGTTTGGGCGGCCCGGCGCTCCGGCGTCCTCGGTGGCCGGCCGGCGACCGGGATCCGGCCCGGGGACGTTCGAGCCGGTTGTCGGGCGCCACCTGGCGGCCGCTTTTATATTGTCCCTTCCCTCCGGAGCTCCGGCGACCTTGTCGAGGGCTGTGACTCAGCCGCCGGGCCCGAAGCAGAGTTCCGGGAGGCGAGCCACGCTGGTGCTGGCAGCCCCGGTGGCGCCGAGGCGTAGGCACCTCCTGCTGTCGCCTGAGATTGGGCCTGCAGATCTATGGGGCTGTGACTGCCGCCGCGCTCCCGAGCCGGGGCGGAGGGGCCGCCTGGCCGGGTCGACCAGCATGCGCCCGTGCCCCTCCGGCTGCGGGAACCCATGTCGTGTCGTGCCGCCGCGGTGGGAGAGGAGAGGGTCTGCCGCGCCCGGAGCGCCTGGGACTTGGTGGCCCGGCCTTCTCCTGGGCCGCCCTTGGGAGCGTTCGTTCCCCGACCCCCCCCCCACCTCCCTTCCCGGTGACCCCGCGTCCCGCTCCGGAGGTGGGGACCGGCTCGGGCCGAGCGTTGAGGCCGGTGGAGGCCGCCACGGGCTCGGTGGTGGACGCGCGTGCGTCCCAGTCGTCAGATTCTTTCGGACCGATGGTTTTCCGAGCCAGACTCCAGAGGTGAGGACCGGCCTGGGCCGCCAGCGGTGACCCGGAGAGGCTGGCCCGGGCCTGGGTGCGTTGCCCCGTGGGCTCCGGGCGTCTCCCTGGAGAAATGGGTTCAAGTCCCGATGGGTCCGGAGACATGGACGGACCGGCCCCTGCTCGCGCAGGTGGCCGGCGAGGGTGCACCCGGCCTGTCAGCGTGCCCACGTGGGTCCCGGTCGTCGGACGCGACTTTGTCTCCCCCCTCCGCCCTCCACCCCGAGTCCGGGCCGGGAGGTGGGGACTGGCGCGAGCCCTACTGGGTGGCCCGGGGAGGGGCTCCCGGGCCCGGGCGTGGTCCCTCATGGGGCCCGCTCATCGGAGGCGGCTCGGAGGGGTGCTGAGTTTCTTTCTTGGAACCAAGTCCTGGCCCGGAGACTCGGATGGACCGGTCCCTGCCCGCGTGGGGGGACCGGGGAGGGCATCCCCAGCCCGCTCCCTCTCCCCCGTGTCCCCGGCCCACTCTGCCACCCCTCCATCCCCGGGTCGACCAGGTGGCCTCGGGCGCTCCGGGGCAAGTGTGGATGGGGAAGTGTTGGGGGCAGGTGGCCGGACCGAGGTTCCGGGGCCCCCCGTGAACCTCGTGGGTGGGCCCCGCTGTCGGGCGCGATGATTTTTTTCGCCGGAAATGGGGCCTTTTTGCCACCAGATAGGTGCTGACACGGTGTTCTTCTGCGTCTGTCGCCGATAGACGCTGGGGCTCCGGACGCGGGCAGGACTCCGGGCTGGGGGCGGCTGTCTGATGACCGGCTCGGTCCTTGCCACTTGAGCTGCCTGCTTGGGCCTGCGTGCCGGCTCTTGCGTGCGCGTCCGGCTGCCCCGACCCGCGGTGCCGCCTCCGGCCGCTGGCTGAGCCCGAGGGCGGCGGGGCCAGGTGGCGTTGGGTGCTCGACCCTGTGCGCTGCCCCCGCTGCAGGCACCCGGTGGTGAGTGGCCGGCACGACCCCACCCCACAGGCTCTGTGCCCCGTGTCAGGCGTTCTCGTCCTGGGGTGGTTGGCTGCTCTTGCCCGAGAGGAAGGGGCGCCGGTGAGGCGGAAGCGGGCCTCAGTGTGACGGGTCCTCGCCGTGCCTCCCCTGCGGGCCTCTCCCGCCGTGGCTTTAGGCTGGGTGGGTCAACCGATTGATGTGGTGGTGCCACGCTCTGCCGGGCTGGGCCTAAGCCGTGCCAGACGAGGGACGGACGTTTCTGGGGGACGGGACCGCTCTTCTCGTTCTGTCCGCGGGCTCCTCGCCTCTCTTCCGCCCCGCCTGCCGGGGTGTGCGGAAGGCAGGGGTGTGGCCTCCGGCCCTGAACCCGCGGTCTCCCGCCCCCGCCTCCCAGCGTGGGCGCGGGGACCGGGGTCCTCGGACACAGCAGACGCTCTCACTTTGCCTCCTTGGCGTACGCCTCGCGAGCGGCCCTCCCCGCGGCGGGGAGGGCCGCCCCGCCGCCACGCTGCGCGCCCCCGTCGGTGCGCGAGCGTGCCTTGCCTGGCCCTCCGTGGTGCTCCTGGAGCGCTCCAGGTCGTCCCTCAGGTCCCCGAGGCCGAGCGGTGGTGTTGTTCCCCTTTCCCAGCGTGTCCCTCGGGTCTCTGCCACCGTGGCATGTGCCGTGAGCGGCTCTCTCTTGGGGGGGGTCGAGACGGTAAGGGAGGTGCGCCCGCCTGTTCCCCCCCGGCGGTGGGGTCAGGGGCCGCCTCGTTGTGCTGGTCCTCAGCGGCGTGCCGCGGGGGGCTGAGCTTGGCCGAGCGCACGCCCCGTGTGGCCCCCGCTACGTGGTGGGCTGCGCGCGGGCGTGGGAGCGATCGTGGGGGCTGGGGCCTGTGAGAGAGGGGGCTGTGTCACGCATCTTGGGCATGCTCCCCCTCGAGGGCCCGAGGGGCGAGCCCGAGGGCAGCAAGCCTACCGAGGTCGTGCCCCGGCCCTGGCCGCGAACGCTCCCGTGGGCCGTGTGCTTACCCATACCGCAGACTCCCTCCCCTCCAGCCGACTGGAGGGGGGTGTAGGCAGCTCACGGAAGCGCCTCTGTGGGCCCGAAGGGGAGGTGATGAGTGGGGCATGACACGCCCATTCTGTCCATTCAACAGAGGGTCAGGGCTACAGCAGACCCCAGAGAGGGACAGCAGACCCCAGAGAGGGACAGCAGCCCGGCCGGCCACTGGGTCTCCATGTCTCAGGCTTCCCGGGGAACCTCCCCCCCTTCTCCCCGCCTCCCCCCACATTCCGCCACCCACCTTGGTGCATTTAGAATGGCTCCAATTGTAAATAGATGCTGGTGGGAAGATTTCTACAGGTTACCTGCAATGGCTGACCTGTCATGCTTGTAACCCTGGGAGAAAACAATTCTCTTTGTCCCCAGAGGCGTCAGACCTCCTCTCTCAGGAACCCCTGAACCCCGGCCACTGGACTTCACTCCACTGCCACATAGTATGGGTCCTCCAAACGTTCCTGTGACGGTGAGTATGGTTTCCATGTGGGTTGAAGCCTCCCCTTGCTGCAAGCCTTCTGTCCTCACCATGGCATAGAGACGGTTAAAAAAAAATTGTGTTTGCCACTTTGGGTATACTTTCCACAGCCTGCAGTGATCAAGGCACCCACTTCGCTGGGCAAGTCCTATGAGCCTTCACAAAAGCTCTTGCAAACTTCTTGGGACCATCACTTTTCCAGTCACACTCAATCATCAGGCAAGATTGACACGGCCGATGGGAAAACTGGACTCCGAGAAGAAAGAGTGACCTACGTGGGGCTGAATGAACTGAGGGCTAGGATGATAGTGTGTGTATGACTACTTGTCTACAATAGGACTGATTGGGGAAGCCGGGGTGGGGGGCAGGGTGCGGATACCTTAGGAGCTTGGGATGAACATATACACATTCCTATACATAAAGTGGATAATCAACAAGCTCTTACGACTTGGCACAGGAAACTATACTCAATACTTTGTAATAACCTATAAGAGAAAAAAAATCTGAAACAGAATCTATCTATATCTATCTATCTATCTATCTATCTATCTATCATCTATCTATCTACCTATCTTTCTATCTAAATCACTGTGCTGTACACCTGAAACTGCACGACATTATAAATGCTTCAATTATTTCAAACAGAAAAGAATCTCCTAACCTGAGTGAGAGAGAGAGAGAGAGAGAACAGGACGGATTGTGAAATCTTTTCTTTGCCAGCTACAAGGGAAAATGGAAACAAACAAAACCCAATTTATTTTAAAAGTTGGACATCCATTTGGTGACTTGTACCCTTGTCAGCAAAATGGAATCACTTCTCTTTTTCTCCCTACCTGCTCCGTCCAGAATTCAGAAACTCTCCGTGAGGCTCCTTATTTCTTTGGCAAGAGAGTCACTTGCATGCGTTCCTTAGAGGCCCACGTTACGTTTCCATAAAACGGGAATACACACTTGTGGATATGAGATTCTGGTGCTATTCATTTTCCTTAGGGTGCTGCTTTTCACCTGAAAACCGGACTGGATCCTGAAGTCTTTCAAGTTGCCCCCAATATCGGGCTACAACTCTCTCCATGAATGTTTCCCACTTTCGCCCAGCCCACCCTTTTGACTTGGCATCACTGACAACGAAAACGGCCCTTTGCCTGAAGCCCTACAGACCGAAGCTGGAGGACTTGGTGAAAACTTTAGAGACATGGCCACCACAGCTCCTATGGAAACCATCCTGGTGCCTGTTTCTGTGAGAGCCACTCTGAAAGTCGAACCAAACACCCATCATCACAGCCATTTCAAACTGCTAAAGTTGCTTCCACCCTAACATCTACAAATCTTCTTCACTGACACCGCCCCCCACACGCTCCCCCCCCCTCCACTGGTTTATAATCGGCCCCTGGCGACTTGGGAAGGAGCTAGCGGTGGAGAAGCAGGCGGGGGCGGGGGCGGGGGCGGGGGCGGGGTGGGGCGGGACCAACAGACAGTAGCCGCTGCCTGCCTGCCTGCCTGCCTGCCGGGCTGAGACCTGAGGGCTGCGGGCCACGCTGGTTTCTGCAACTCAATCCCTTCCAGGAAGCACCTGTGATGACTACTTGGCAGGGAATGGTCAAAGCTGAACTCTCTTGGCCTATTTCTGAAAAAGGCCTGAGTCTCAGCTACGACAGATTTTCTGGATTTCTTGGCCCATGCACGGACCCGCACCCTCCCATCCTGTCAGATCCTTTGTACCCACACCTCCCCTGGGAGAGTTTGTTGGCCTCGTCTGGAACATGAACAAGCAAAACCAAACACAGTGTGACATAATGTATTGGTCTTTATTGAAAAGAAACATGCTCCTCTCGCACACCTGAGGGCAGGAAGCAAAGGCAAGTTCTCAGCAGGATGGGGGACAGGGAACCCGAACCGAGGCTGGTCAGCAGTGGCCCCCTGCCCCCCACCGCCCCGCCCCCGATCCCCGTCTCTCCCAGGCCCACGAGGGGCCTCCCTTCCCCGCCTCTCTCTGTGCCCCTCGTCTCCAGCTCCCCCAGCCCAGCTTCTGCACCCCACCCCCCCATCCCCGGCCCCGGGAAGGGGAGGCATGTCTGTCCCAGCTCCAGTTCTGATATTTCACTTGTGAAACTACCCTAGGCCCAGGTGCCAGCTTGCCGTCCTGCTGCTTCATGTCCGTCTCTATCAGCCATGCCCAAAGGGCACGTGAAATTATGGACAGCAAATAGCACACCTAGAGGGTGTGTGTGTGGGGGTGGGGTGTGGTGTCCCTTCTCCAGGAAGCAGTGAGGGAACAAAAGGAGGCCTGGGGGAAGGAGTCCTGGGTGCCTATCATCGCGCCCCCGCCCCCCCACCGCCCCGCAGCGCACCATTCGTTTCCATCTCCGCATCTGAAGGACACGTAGTCCTCGTTGAAGCAACTTGATGAGGATTCCCCTCCTAACGACGTGACAGAACCTATGAAGAACTGCACTCCTTGAATCCATAAATGCTAACAGGATCCAAGGAGTTTTCCATCAATGGCCGAAAAAGAAATGGTCCTGAACATAATAACTGCCAAGTATTCCTCTAGACGGAGGCATCATTCACTTTTTCTTTTTTTAACTTATTTTCTTTTTATGTTTTACAATAAACTGTATATATTTAGAGTGTACAATTTGGTACCCCAATCTTCCAATTCATTCCCCCCCAACCCTCCCCACTTTCCCCACTTGGTGTCCATATGTTTGTGCTCTACATCTGTGTCTCTATTTCTGCCTTGCACACCAGTTGATGTGTACCATTTTTCTGCAGTCCACATATATGTGTGAATATACAATATTTGTTTTTCTCTTTCTGACTCACTATCTTTCACTTGTTAACAACAGTAACGACGATGACGCCGACGACAAGGACAAGGATAAGGACCGGAAAAACAACAACAGAGAGAGCACTGGGCGAGTTTTCCACTTCTTAAAGGAAGGAGGCCGTGTTCCCAGGCAGGTTGGCTCAGCTGCACAGTTTCCTCCGGTGACTATTCCTGGGGGCACCGTCGAGGTGATGCACGAAACACACAGGAGGAGGCCTTCTTGAATGTCCTGCCCAGGAAATGGGGACATGATTCCAGCAGTGGCAATGGCTGCCCTTCTCTTTAGGGTGACACACGGGCCTGATGGCACTGGGCAAACCCTCCCCTCCCTCCCTCCCTCCCTCCCTCCCACCTTCCTTCCTTCCTTCCTTCCTTCTTGAGGCTCTTGGCCTCCCCACTTTAAGGAAGAGCCCAGGGCCCAGCAGAAAAGACCTTCTGCTGATCCTTGCCAGGGGGCTCTCATTTTACACACTTGAATAGGATCAGTAGACACCGTCATCCCATGAGAAGCAGACAATATCATCTAAAAGCCTACTTTCCTGGTGTCTCAGCGTGCAGGGCTCCTCCTTCTCAGGGATCTTGCGCTCTGTAGGGATAATTCACATGCTGGGGGAGTAGGTTCCCAATAGCATCTTATGAAATGGATTACAGGATGTCTTCCTTTGAAAAAGATAAAGATTATTTGGGAAAGTTATTCATATGAAGCACATGGATGATATCCTCTCTGATCTATATATTAGAGTTGACCGTTGAACAACCAACATGGGGGATTAGGGGGGCCGACCCCACACACACCATTGAGAACCCATGCATAACTTCACAGTCCAAGCTCTGTATCGGGGCTTGCACCTCTGAGTACTCAGCAACCAGAGATCCTGCAGTGCCATAGTGCACAGCTATGGAAAACATCCCCTTATGAGTCACACACACACACACACGCGTGCGCGTGTGCGCGTGCTCGAGCGCAGACATCTCAACTTTGTTACACAAGAGTTAGTGGTGTTCGAATAATCTTAGAAGTGACGACTGCTGTCTGATGAAATCAATGGATCGATCAATCAATCTATGACACTACACTTTGTATTTCCTAGTCTCAAAATGATTTGGAATTTGGCTCCTTAGAAGTTTAGCTTGGTCCTTCAAGGACAGTGTCAGTCAGAGAGAAAATAACATTTCTTCAAATCATGGAAGTGAAATAGTCCTGGACGCTTATGTGAAACATTAACAGAATTTTTCTTCTTTATTTTATAAGATAACTGGAATTAGGAAGAAAATCTCCTCGTGAAAAACCAGGTGCTACCTTTCCTTGACTGACGATCGAAGAGGAGAAAGCATTTTCTGGGCCCATGCAACTTGAGAGAAGTTCTAACTTTTCTGGAAAAGAAAGATTCCCACCCTCCCCTTGCTCGGCCATGCTAGAAACCTTCCCCTGCCCCAAACTCTGACGTGTCCCCTTGTTTGGCCTCACTGTGTGTCGTCCGTGGGCACGGGAACACACTTGCATTCCGTAACAGGAGAGCCTATGGAGAAAAGATCTCTGGCCACTTTCATGGGATCTGCATTGCTGGCTAGGTAAACCTAAGACATCAAAAGAAGTGCCTTGGAACACATGCTCCTTCCACACTGGTCACCTCATAGGATTCCTAAATGACTCTGGTTCAGCACTCACTCGACTTGGCTGTGTTTCTGTGCTTCCTGACCTAAAGGATCTATCTGGATATGCCACCCGATAGAAGCTGAAATAAATTCACTTTGGATGTGTGTGAATGCCATTCATACAGAGAGTGGGGACTGCAGGGAGCTCTTGTGGATAAAGAAAAATGGGGGAACACATGTAGGCGACAGCACATAAAGTATAGAAAGATACACGAAGGTTTCCTTCGTTCGCGGGTTGGGAAGGGGGAACGACAGAACATTCCCTGCTTCTACTCCACGCACGCAGGCAGGCAGGCAGGCAGGCAGGCACCGGAGTGGGGTGGGGTGGGGGGAGCTGGCTCCTTACCCCACCCACCAGGGACACATGCGCGTTTAAAGAGACCAGGAGCAACGTGGTGGCGGTGGCGATGAGGAAGGAGGACCATGTTCAAGGTGTGGATTTGCGGTGAGGGCTATGTGAGGTGACTAAGAACTCGGTGCAGTGAGCGGCCCATACAAGGACAGAAGCGATGGTCCCCTAATGCTTGCAGGGCCTGGACAGGAGCATGAACGGGAGCCCATGTCCCCAGGTTGGCATCATGACACTAGTTCATCCCTGTGAAACAGGATGTGTTTTCTGTGTTCTCCTGTCTTGACAAACACACGTCTTTACCTGTGTCTCCGTACAACGACGGTCTCTGCGTGACAGTCGGCAGAACATCCCCAGAGACAATTATCACAGAGACCTGAGGTTCTGCTTGGCTGGCAATGCTTGTGTGAATGCTGCAGTGAGATACAGACAGACAGACAAACAGACAGACAGACACACACACACACACACACACACACACAAACACACACCCCTACCTATAATTATGTGTATTTAATACGATATCTTTATTGATTTTCTGTCTCAGATGACTAATGATGCTGTCAGCCTCATGATTTTCACACAGGGTTTCTGTGTGTGTCCTACTGTCGGGACAACATAGCCGGTCTGTGTCATGGAAACAGAGACACCGTGGGAGTCACAGGAATGAAGACCTCGTTCTAGGAACTGGACCTTCCAGAGGCCTGGGAGCAGCTGGGCAGGGCAGGGCAGGGCTGGGCTGGGCTGCGGAGGAGGGGAGGGGAGGGGAGGGGAGGGAAGGCTGTGGCTCTCAGTCCTCTGAGTGCCCGGTGGCAGTGGCGGAGGTGGCAGTGCCGATGGAGCTGTCAGCGCCCGCAGGGAAAGGTAGCCACCGATGTGCGGGGCCACAGGGGAGACATGGAGAGACTCGGGGGAAGGCACAGCTGTCCCTCGGTGGATCTGCAGCCAGGCAGCCAAGAGTGGCCTGGGTCACTGTCGTCCAGGGGGCACCAGCTGGGAACACTAGCCAGACGCAGGGCGGCGGGGGTGTGTGTGTGTGTGTGTGTGTGTGTGTGGATGGACAGCCTTCCACCCTGCACCTCTGTGCCCACCTGTCACCGTGTGGGATGGTGACAGCCTGCAGAGAGCCTTGGCTGTGGCTTCATTTCCAATGCCTACATCCCATCCAGCGTTCTCTTCGCACCAACCCTACTCTGGGGTCGCACGGGGAGGGGGAGACTCAGAAAGGCGGTTCCCAGGCTGCCCCCACATGGAAGTCACATGAGCCTCCGGACATGGCCGTGCCACGTCAAACACGCGTCTGGAGGTAGGTCAGACTTTCCATTGTGTTACGGTTTGTTTCCTTGGGAGAAGTTGTGTCTCTTAGGCCAGGAGCAACTGGAATTGTCGGTCAAAGTCCTCAGGCAGCCCTTTGACTTGGAGGCCGAGCACAAGTTTGACACGGTATGTTTCCGGTGACATGGAATTGCAGATGGCCCACGAAGCATGCTCTCGCCAATACTGCCAAGCCTGTGGTCTCACAGGGGACGGTCTCCTCGACCGAGATGTCACCATCTCGGGAGTCCGCACCTGGAGCGACACGGTGACCTCAGGACGGGCGCCCTGTCTGTGCGCCCCATCCGGATGCGCATGGACGGGAATGGAGCAGCTCTGGGAACGGTGGACGATGCCAGCTCTTGTTCTTCTGCTCTGCTGCCTGCCGTGTGCACGGCTGTGGAGAGGGACGAGCCGCTGTGGAGAGGGATGAGCCGAGTCCAGTGTCTCAGAACCCACCCCAGGTAAAGAGGAGCAGGAAAGTGGGTGTGGGCCCTCCCTCGTGTGTGGCCAGGATCCTGTGCGGGGGGAGAGTCCCTGACCCTCCCGCTGAGAGGAAGGTGCGAGGGGTGGATCGGCGGCGGCGTCTTTCCTCGGGGCCCCAGAGCTTCTGCGGCTCCGATCTCCCCTCTTCACAGTTCTAGTTGGCGCCCGCCCCAGCACAACCTACCTGAGAGCTTCCCTGGTATCCGGAAGCGATGGCTTTGTGTTTTGAGGACGCAAGGGGAGAAAGAGCTGAGCAAAGCTTTTCCCTGGAACCTGAGTGTCTATGGGTGTGTCTGGCCCATCACCAGCGAGCGTGCTGAGTGCCACTTCCTGAGGGCAGGTGCTCTTTAAGGAAAGTATGGCTTCGTATCTTTGTGACACGCAGGCCCTTCTAGAATGTGGAGCGAGTTTCTCAAGAATCCCAGCAGAATCCCAGGTGCTGTGGAGGCTAGGGCCTCAAAGGTCCGGCTCCATCCCCTCTCTCCATCCTGGCCTGGCCTGGCCTGGCTGGGCCCCTAAGGACCCTGCTGGCCTCTAGAGTGGCCCCTGCTTCTCGGTTGGTTTCCATGCTGCTGCTCACAGAGCCATCTTCTCCAAAGGCAGCCGACCGCCGTATTCCTTCCGTGGAGGCCTGGCACGGCTCTCCTCGGCTTGGATGATAGCACGAGAGGACTGACAAGCTGGGTCCTTCCTCCAGGGCTGACCTTTTACAAACTCCACCTTGAAGAGGGGTAAAGTCAGCATGTCATTCTCACGTGTAAGATGGGACCCAAGGGGCCCGTTCCTAGCTCTACCACTTGGGAGAGTGGGGGACTCTTCTGTCAAGGAAACGGAGAGCTCATACTTGATGGTGCGGTTGTCAGAAGCCTTTCTCTAAGCCTCCCCTGGCCCCACTGTGTCAGAAAGACGTGTCCCTCCACCTGCCGGGGACTTGATGAAGGAGAGTCACTCTGGTAGAAGTACCCGAAGCTCGATGACTTCACTGCCGTCTCCCTTTCTCTGGCACGGGCCCGCCCCTGGAGGAGCCCTGTCTTCGCCTGGCCGTGACGGCACCGCTCAGGGGAGCTGGAGACAGGACCCCAATGAGGGCAGGTGGATGGGAGCCTGTTCAAAATGACCTACACACCCAATCTGCCGTAGACATGGTGCACAGATCGTGGACGTGCCTGTGCCCCCAAAGACATTCGTGTGGCCCCGGGCATCCGGCAGCCATCTTCTCCATGTTCTCCTGACCTGTGCTCTCGCTCTTTTCTCCGGAGCACTCGCCTGATGATTCGTGGGGGCATGAAACCCCAGCTGGCAGGAGCCAAATGATCTTCCCAACACAAGGGAAAAGAAGAGGTGGGGTCCCGCATCCCTCCAATGTGTCTGTGCCTAAGAATGAGTTTCTAAGAAATCTCATCCTCCTTTAGCTCCCTTAACTCTCCCCCGCCCCCCTCCCCGCCCCCCCGCCCGGCGCCCGCCAGCCCGGGCCATAGTATAGTTACTTTCCCAGATTTCCTCCCTCTCCTCAGCAGAACCGAAGAGATTGTAGGTGTTGCCACTTCTCTGAGTCTTTCTTTGCTTTCTTAGGAGGGCTGCCCCATGTCACATAAAACTTGGAAGACATACACGCGTGAGCATCTCTCCTTGTGATTCTAACCCAGGGAAGAGCATTTAAAAATCGAAAGGAGGCAAACTAGGGTTCAGGCACCCAGAGTTGAGCCGGGTGGCCACTGGGAAGAGAGTTCCAGATGCCTTCCTGTTTGGGGGGGGGAATCTCCCCCTCTGCCCCTCTTGAGTCCTCGTGGCTGGACTCATCCTAACATGGACTCAAGGCGGATAGAGGAAGCGGGAGCGGGAACACGTGTTCGTTTGTTGTTGTTGTTGTTGTTGTTGTTTTACCTTCTAGCCCTGAGAAGTGGCTGAGGCGGGCAGCTTTTCGACTGTGTAGACCAAGGGACAGTACATGTGTGAGACAGGGATCAGACCGAGAGACTTAGCTTTCGGGTGTGCCCTGAGCGAAGGAAGAATCTAAACAGAGTTTGGGCTTGGGGCGGTCCCTGAAAGAAGTCACAGTGTTTGTCTCCCTAGGCTTCTCGGCCCGAATGAATTCCCTACTTTGGGGATCGGAGCGTCCTCCTAACTCCAGGTGCAGATGCAGGGAGTGCGCCTTTCTCCGGAGAGAGAGATGGATGTCTCGCTTTCAGGGAGACACAAAGGAGAGCCCGAGGGTCCCTCTTGTGTTGGCCGCCTGCTTGAGGTCACCGTCACGCCAAATGATCACTGTGCCACGGAGGTGCATTTTGGCGTGGCCTATCCTGGGCTCCACAGCCACCTCCCTGAGAACGGGTATGGTCAGAACCGTAGGAAGCTCAAGGGCGCCGCCAGCCGCTTTCAAAAACGTATCTGTCAGCACCTGCTGGCTGCAACCGCGAGGTTTCCAAGTGCCCTCCGCATATTCTCCCCCTCCCCCGCAACGACCTCATCACTTCCAATCCTGGCGAACAATGTATGGAACCTTTGCTGGGGTTTTCGTTTGTTTCTCTTTTGTGGGGTTTCTCTCTCTCTCTCTCTCTCTCTCTCTCTCTCTCTGTCACACGCGCTCTGATGTTCGGGGCCTAATGGGAGAAATGAAATCAAGCGAGGGGTTTTGCCCTCAGGTTGCCTTGGTCTCGGGTTGACTTGTGTGCGCTGAGAAAGACGGCCTTTACTGAAGGCCCTGCACAGACTTTTTGACACCCCCGATCCATGGAATCCTGAAGCTGTGGAACCTAGAAATCTTTCAGTCTCCTTTTGATTTGGAAATCTTCTCCTTGACAGAAAGAAGCCCATTTAAAAGAGAAAAAGAAAAAGTGGAACTGCATGAGCAGATCGGTTTTTAGATCTCAGCCGGGCGGCTGCCCGGTTCTCTGGGGAGAACTGTCTTCATCTTGCAAATCTGTACACACAGCCCACAGTGGCCTGGGATGGAGGCCAGTGGACTGGATTGGGCAGAACCTGAGACCAGAGGAAAGAGAAAAAAAATAAGAAAAATGGTGGTGGTGGTTGGGGGGAGGGGGAAGAGGTCTGCTTTGAAAAATAGGAACTGCTGGCAGGGCTCCCTCACCCCCACCCCCCCCACCCCAAAGTAGGACTGTGTATCCAGGCGTAGAAATGATACTGTGCCAAGAAGGCAAGCGCTGTTGAGACTGCTGTTCCTATGATGTTACAAACCGAAAGCGATGCTTTCTGGTCGAGGCTCTCCATGACAATCTACTAAGCAAATCATAGGTTGGCTGTTTTGGACGTTCTCTGCAGTTTTCATTGGGAGTGAGGAAGAGCCGTTTGTACATGTTTTGATACAATGTTTTGAATGCTGTGGGACCATGGTATGTTTCCGCCGTGGATGAACAAGGTTGCCTTTTCCAGCTTCCGCTTGCATGGTCATTTCCTCGTCCTGACGACCCCCCCCCCCCGGCCCCAAGTGAGGGAGGCCTGTGTGTCTTTGTGTCCATTTAGAAGGGTTGGTGCTTGATGCCAGCATGATATCCAAATCTTGATTTTGGACTTACCAAACTACTGTTGGGAGTTTGTTTCTTGTCTTAATCTCCCTTAACTCTTGCAGTCACCTGAGTGTCCAGTCTTGATCTCGCGTCTCTCTCTGCCTCTGTCTCTGTCTCTCTCGCTCTTTCCTTTTGTTGATTTCTTCAAGGCAAGCCATCTTTTTCCTCCTCCTCCTCCTCCTCCTCCTCCTCCCCCTCCTCCTCCTCCCCCACCACCCTCCTCTTCCTCTTCCTCCTTTCTCTGCCCCCCTCCCCCCTCCCTCCCTCCTCCCCCCGCCCTTTTAAAATTGAAGTCTAACAGACTGACAAGAGTATATTGGTTTTCAAGTGTATACCCTAGCGAGTGGCTATGTTTACACATGGCCCAGGGATCTCCGTGATAAGTCTCGTTACTGTCTGTCACCATTCGATGTCATGACAGTAGGATGGACTCTATTCCGCCTGCTGTACATGACATCCTGCGAGTGCGTTGTTTATTTCATAACTAGAAGTGGGCACCGCTTCCTCTCCCTCACCTATTGCACTCGTCTCCCTCTTCCCCCCTCCCTCCCTCCTCTGGCCACCCCCCATTTGTTCCTTTTAGGTGTCGATGAACCTGTTTGCGGTTCCTTCTTTGTGTTCATGTGTGTGTATTGCTGTGCACGTTCTTCACAGACATGATAGTCTCGCGACCTGAGGTATCTTGTGTAGTGCAATGCCCTCTGGGTCTCTCCATGTTTCCGCGGATGGCAAGACCTCATTCCCTGGTAGGGTTGAGTCATAAACGTGCGTGCGCCTGTGTGTGACTAGGTAGAGACGTATGCACACAGAGAGTGCTATCGGTATGTCCCTAACTATGGCTACATAGGGATAGGTGTGGATACACATACACGTGTGTGTATGTGTCACCCTCACCCCCTCGGTGGGCACGTAGTGGAGTTGCTGGGTCATGTGGTAGTTGTTGGTGCAGTGCTTTCAGGGACTTCTGTGCTGTTTTCCATAGTGTCATCTGTTGTCGGGGAGCCATTCTGTCAGGCACCAGGTGATATCTCTGAGTCCTCCAGCATGACATGGTGGTGGTCTCTCTCAGCGTGAAAAATAGGTGTCCCGTCAGGAGCCACTTTCCTCTGCCGTTTGGAACTTGCTGTCGTGATTCCAGATCCTGGGCCTGGCCGTGTATGCTTGTGCAGAGAAATGCCAGCGCTTTTTATCATACCCTCCATTTAAAAAAAAAAATTGTTCTGTATTTGATGGGCTGCGTTGGGTCTTTTTTTGCTGTGTGTGGGCTTTCTTTCCGTTGCGGTGAGTGGGGGCTCCCCTTCGTTGTGGTGCGCAGGCTCCTCATTGCCAGTGGCTTCTCTTGGTGCGGAGCACGGGCTCCAGGCACGGGGGCTTCAGGAGTTGCGGCACATGGGCTCAGTCGTTGTGGCTCACGGGCTTCGTTGCTCTGCGGCATGTGGGACCTTCCTGGAGCAGGGATCGAACCCGTGTCCCCTGCAGTGGCGGGCGGATTCTTAAGCAGTGCGCCAGCTAGGCAGCCCCAGTTGTTTCTTGTATTTCAGGGAAAGGTTTCCTTTGGCTTTTGGTTTTGTCCCCGCCCCCACCCCCCAAGAAAGGTACTGTTGGTTGCTTTGTTGACAGTGGAAAACTGTGTTGCGGTTGCTGTTGGAGTGGTGGGGGTCGTCGTCCTTGTTGCTTTGTTTCCTTTGTGGGCATTGTTTTCTGTTGGTTTTTTCTGGCTTTGTTTCCTTGTGGATGAAAATGCCTGGTCTTGGTCTGCTCTGTTCAGGCCTCCTGCCCGCTTTCCCCATCGGGTTGCTTGTTCTGGGGGGCTGCGTTGCATGAGGCCTTGCTCTGTTTTGGACAGGAACCTCTTATGGGACATGCTTGAGGTTTTCAGATGCGTGTGTGTGTGTACGTGTACACGTGTGTGTGTCTGTACGTGTACACGTGTGCATACACGTACATATGTGTGTGCCTTTACGTACTCCTTGAAGGGCCACAGCAGTCCCAGAGCTTGACTTTGACTTTTTGGTAGTTTGGCTTGGTTTGATTTTGGTGGGACGACAGGTCACTGTGAACCTTTGCTGTAAATCTCTCTCTCACATGCACGCGCGTGTGCGCGCGCGCACACACGCACGCACGCACACTCACCACGTTGCATTGTGTAGATGTCCTGGAACGCGGTTTCTTTAGTGGATGGCTGTTGACACGCTGCTCCCCGCCCCCCCGCCCCAGCCCCTGCCCCCGCCCGCCGGTGACTGTGGTCAGTCCGTTTTGAAATCCACGTTCTGACCTCAAGGGCGTGTTCCCCACCCACACACCCATGTGTTCTCTTTGGACTTTGTCGCGGTCTGTGCGGAAATAGATGTTTGTTTCCATTTGTGTGGGGCCAGAGTGTATGTTTACTTTCGTTTCTAGCTTCCGGGCTCTGCGTGTCAGCTTTCCAAAGCCCTTCTCCGTGCCAGAAGGGATGAATTCCTGCGTCGTTCTCGGAGCGCTTGCCTGGTTTCGTTTCGCTGGTCCCCGCCTTCCCTCCCTCCCTCCCTCCCTCTCACCCTCCGGGGAGCTGGGGATCTCGCTTGTGGCACTGTGGGCGTCTCCGTGGAATTCCCCGCGCCCCCCCCCCATGGCCTGGAATCGCGTCCCCTTCCAGGCAGCCTCCCGGCGGCATCTTGCCAGCTACCCCCGCCCCCGTGTGCTGCCGGGGATCTGGACGCGCCGTGTCGTGTCGTGTCGTGTCGGGCAGGGAGCTAGCTCCGAGGCGGACCCCTCGGGGCCGCGCGGGACGCCCGCCCCGCTCCGGGAGGAGCTCGGGCGTTTGGGCGGCCCGGCGCTCCGGCGTCCTCGGTGGCCGGCCGGCGACAGGGATCCGGCCCGGGGACGTTCGAGCCGGTTGTCGGGCGCCTCCTGGCGGCCGCTTTTATATTGTCCCTTCCCTCCGGAGCTCCTGCGACCTTGTCGAGGGCTGTGACTCAGCCGCCAGGCCCGAAGCAGAGTTCCGGGAGGCGAGCCACGCTGGTGCTGGCAGCCCCGGTGGCGCCGAGGCGTAGGCACCTCCTGCTGTCGCCTGAGATTGGGCCTGCAGATCTATGGGGCTGTGACTGCCGCCGCGCTCCCGAGCCGGGGTGGAGGGGCCGCCTGGCCGGGTCGACCAGCATGCGCCCGTGCCCCTCCGGCTGCGGGAACCCATGTCGGGTCGTGCCGCCGCGGTGGGAGAGGAGAGGGTCTGCCGTGCCCGGAGCGCCTGGGACTTGGTGGCCCGGCCTTCTCCTGGGCCGCCCTTGGGAGCGTTCGTTCCCCGACCCCCCCCCACCTCCCTTCCCGGTGCCCCCGCGTCCCGCTCCGGAGGTGGGGACCGGCTCGGGCCGAGCGTTGAGGCCGGTGGAGGCCGCCACGGGCTCGGTGGTGGACGCGCGTGCGTCCCAGTCGTCAGATTCTTTCGGACCGATGGTTTTCCGAGCCGGACTCCAGAGGTGAGGACCGGCCTGGGCCGCCAGCAGTGACCCGGAGAGGCTGGCCCGGGCCTGGGTGCGTTGCCCCGTGGGCTCCGGGCGTCTCCCTGGAGAAATGGGTTCAAGTCCCGATGGGTCCGGAGACGTGGACGGACCGGCCCCTGCTCGTGCAGGTGGCCGGCGAGGGTGCACCCGGCCTGTCAGCGTGCCCGCGTGGCTCCCGGTCGTCAGACGCGACTTTGTCTCCCCCCTCCGCCCTCCACCCCGAGTCCGGGCCGGGAGGTGGGGACTGGCGCGAGCCCTACTGGGTGGCCCGGGGAGGGGCTCCCGGGCCCGGGCGTGGTCCCTCATGGGGCCCGCTCATCGGAGGCGGCTTGGAGGGGTGCTGAGTTTCTTTCTTGGAACCAAGTCCTGGCCCGGAGACTCGGATGGACCGGTCCCTGCCCGCGTGGGGGGACCGGGGAGGGCGTCCCCAGCCCGCTCCCTCTCCCCCGTGTCCCCGGCCCACTCTGCCACCCCTCCATCCCCGGGTCGACCAGGTGGCCTTGGGCGCTCCGGGGCAAGTGTGGATGGGGAAGTGTTGGGGGCAGGTGGCCGGACCGAGGTTCCGGGGGCCCCCGTGAACCTCGTGGGTGGGCCCCGCTGTCGGGCGCGATGATTTTTTTCGCCGGAAATGGGGCCTCTTTGCCACCAGATAGGTGCTGACATGGTGTTCTTCTGCGTCTGTCGCCGATAGACGCTGGGGCTCCGGACGCCGGCAGGACTCCGGGCTGGGGGTGGCTGTCTGATACCCGGCTCGGTCCTTGCCACTTGAGCTGCCCGCTTGGGCCTGCGTGCCGGCTCTTGCGTGCGCGTCCGGCTGCTCCGAACCGCGGTGCCGCCTCCGGCCGCTGGCTGAGCCCGAGGGCGGCGGGGCCAGGTGGCGTTGGGTGCTCGACCCTGTGCGCTGCCCCCGCTGCAGGCACCCGGTGGTGAGTGGCCGGCACGACCCCACCCCACAGGCTCTGTGCCCCGTGTCAGGCGTTCTCGTCCTGGGGTGGTTGGCTGCTCTTGCCCGAGAGGAAGGGGCGCCGGCGAGGCGGAAGCGGGCCTCAGTGTGACGGGTCCTCGCCGTGCCTCCCCTGCGGGCCTCTCCCGCTGTGGCTTTAGGCTGGGTGGGTCAACCGATTGATGTGGTGGTGCCACGCTCCGCCGGGCTGGGCCTAAGCCATGCCAGACGAGGGACGGACGTTCCTGGGGGATGGGACCGCTCTTCTCGTTCTGTCCGCGGGCTCCTCGCCTCTCTTCCGCCCCGCCTGCCGGGGTGTGCGGAAGGCAGGGGTGCGGCCTCCGGCCCTGAACCCGCGGTCTCCCGCCCCCGCCTCCCAGCGTGGGCGCGGGGACCGGGGTCCTCGGATGCAGCAGACGCTCTCGCTTTGCCTCCTTGGCATACGCCTCGCGAGCGGCCCTCCCCGCGGCGGGGAGGGCCGCCCCGCCGCCACGCTGCGCACCCCCGTCGGTGTGCGAGCGTGCCTCGCCTGGCCCTCCGTGGTGCTCCTGGAGCGCTCCAGGTCGTCCCTCAGGTGCCCGAGGCCGAGCGGTGGTGTTGTTCCCCTTTCCCAGCGTGTCCCTCGGGTCTCTGCCACGTGGCATGTGCCGTGAGCTGCTCTCTCTTGGGGGGGGTCGAGACGGTAAGGGAGGTGCGCCCGCCTGTTCCCCCCCCGGCGGTGGGGTCAGGGGCCGCCTCGTTGTGCTGGTCCTCAGTGGCGTGCCGCGGGGGGCTGAGCTTGGCTGAGCGCACGCCCCGTGTGGCCCCCGCTACGTGGGGGGCTGCGCGCGGGCGTGGGAGCGATCGTGGGGGCCGGGGCCTGTGAGAGAGGGGGCTGTGTCACGCATCTTGGGCGTGCTCCCCCTCGAGGGCCCGAGGGTCGAGCCCGAGGGCAGCAAGCCTACCGAGGTCGTGCCCCGGCCCTGGCCGCGAACGCTCCCGTGGGCCGTGTGCTTACCCATACCGCAGACTCCCTCCCCTCCAGCCGACTGGAGGGGGGTGTAGGCAGCTCACGGAAGCGCCTCTGTGGGCCCAAAGGGGAGGTGATGAGTGGGGCATGACACGCCCATTCTGTCCATTCAACAGAGGGTCAGGGCTACAGCAGACCCCAGAGAGGGACAGCAGACCCCAGAGAGGGGCAGCAGCCCGGCCGGCCACTGGGTCTCCATGTCTCAGGCTTCCCGGGGAACCTCCCCCCCTTCTCCCCACCTCCCCCCACATTCCGCCACCCACCTTGGTGCATTTAGAATGGCTCCAATTGTAAATAGATGCTGGTGGGAAGATTTCTACAGGTTACCTGCAATGGCTGACCTGTCATGCTTGTAACCCTGGGAGAGAACAATTCTCTTTGTCCCCAGAGGCGTCAGACCTCCTCTCTCAGGAACCCCTGAACCCCGGCCACTGGACTTCACTCCACTGCCACGTAGTATGGGTCCTCCAAACGTTCCTGTGACGGTGAGTATGGTTTCCATGTGGGTTGAAGCCTCCCCTTGCTGCAAACCTTCTGTCCTCACCATGGCATAGAGACGGTTAAAAAAAAATTGTGTTTGCCACTTTGGGTATACCTTCCACAGCCTGCAGTGACCAAGGCACCCACTTCGCTGGGCAAGTCCTATGAGCCTTCACAAAAGCTCTTGCAAACTTCTTGGGACCATCACTTTTCCAGTCACACTCAATCATCAGGCAAGATTGACACGGCCGATGGGAAAACTGGACTCCGAGAAGAAAGAGTGACCTACGTGGGGCTGAATGAACTGAGGGCTAGGATGATAGTGTGTGTATGACTACTTGTCTACAATAGGACTGATTGGGGAAGCCGGGGTGGGGGGCAGGGTGCGGATACCTTAGGAGCTTGGGATGAACATATACACATTCCTATACATAAAGTGGATAATCAACAAGCTCTTACGACTTGGCACAGGAAACTATACTCAATACTTTGTAATAACCTATAAGAGAAAAAAAATCTGAAACAGAATCTATCTATATCTATCTATCTATCTATCTATCTATCATCTATCTATCTACCTATCTTTCTATCTAAATCACTGTGCTGTACACCTGAAACTGCACGACATTATAAATGCTTCAATTATTTCAAACAGAAAAGAATCTCCTAACCTGAGTGAGAGAGAGAGAGAGAGAGAACAGGACGGATTGTGAAATCTTTTCTTTGCCAGCTACAAGGGAAAATGAAAACAAACAAAACCCAATTTATTTTAAAAGTTGGACATCCATTTGGTGACTTGTACCCTTGTCAGCAAAATGGAATCACTTCTCTTTTTCTCCCTACCTGCTCCGTCCAGAATTCAGAAACTCTCCGTGAGGCTCCTTATTTCTTTGGCAAGAGAGTCACTTGCATGCATTCCTTAGAGGCCCACGTTACGTTTCCATAAAACGGGAATACACACTTGTGGATATGAGATTCTGGTGCTATTCATTTTCCTTAGGGTGCTGCTTTTAACCTGAAAACCGGACTGGATCCTGAAGTCTTTCAAGTTGCCCCCAATATCGGGCTACAACTCTCTCCATGAATGTTTCCCACTTTCGCCCAGCCCACCCTTTTGACTTGGCATCACTGACAACGAAAACGGCCCTTTGCCTGAAGCCCTACAGACCGAAGCTGGAGGACTTGGTGAAAACTTTAGAGACATGGCCACCACAGCTCCTATGGAAACCATCCTGGTGCCTGTTTCTGTGAGAGCCACTCTGAAAGTCGAACCAAACACCCATCATCACAGCCATTTCAAACTGCTAAAGTTGCTTCCACCCTAACATCTACAAATCTTCTTCACTGACACCGCCCCCCACACGCTCCCCCCCCTCCACTGGTTTATAATCGGCCCCTGGCGACTTGGGAAGGAGCGAGCGGTGGAGAAGCAGGCGGGGGCGGGGGCGGGGGCGGGGTGGGGCGGGACCAACAGACAGTAGCCGCTGCCTGCCTGCCTGCCTGCCTGCCTGCCTGCCTGCCGGGCTGAGACCTGAGGGCTGCGGGCCACGCTGGTTTCTGCAACTCAATCCCTTCCAGGAAGCACCTGTGATGACTACTTGGCAGGGAATGGTCAAAGCTGAACTCTCTTGGCCTATTTCTGAAAAAGGCCTGAGTCTCAGCTACGACAGATTTTCTGGA
Organism: Hippopotamus amphibius kiboko; assembly: GCF_030028045.1. Taxonomy (NCBI): domain Eukaryota; kingdom Metazoa; phylum Chordata; class Mammalia; order Artiodactyla; family Hippopotamidae; genus Hippopotamus; species Hippopotamus amphibius. The sequence goes on along the minus strand of NC_080200.1, from coordinate 34,952,258 downwards.
TTTCTTGGCCCATGCACGGACCCGCACCTTCCCATCCTGTCAGATCCTTTGTACCCACACCTCCCCTGGGAGAGTTCTTTGGCCTCGTCTGGAACATGAACAAGCAAAACCAAACACAGTGTGACATAATGTATTGGTCTTTATTGAAAAGAAACATGCTCCTCTCGCACACCTGAGGGCAGGAAGCAAAGGCAAGTTCTCAGCAGGATGGGGGACAGGGAACCCGAACCGAGGCTGGTCAGCAGTGGCCCCCTGCCCCCCACCGCCCTGCCCCCGATCCCCGTCTCTCCCAGGCCCACGAGGGGCCTCCCTTCCCCGCCTCTCTCTGTGCCCCTCGTCTCCAGCTCCCCCAGCCCAGCTTCTGCACCCCACCCCCCCATCCCTGGCCCCGGGAAGTGGAGGCATGTCTGTCCCAGCTCCAGTTCTGATATTTCACTTGTGAAACTTCCCTAGGCCCAGGTGCCAGCTTGCCGTCCTGCTGCTTCATGTCCGTCTCTATCAGCCATGCCCAAAGGGCACGTGAAATTATGGACAGCAAATAGCACACCTAGAGGGTGTGTGTGTGGGGGTGGGGTGTGGTGTCCCTTCTCCAGGAAGCAGTGAGGGAACAAAAGGAGGCCTGGGGGAAGGAGTCCTGGGTGCCTATCATCGCGCCCCCGCCCCCCCCACCGCCCCGCAGTGCACCATTCATTTCCATCTCCGCATCTGAAGGACACGTAGTCCTCGTTGAAGCAACTTGATGAGGATTCCCCTCCTAACGACGTGACAGAACCTATGAAGAACTGCACTCCTTGAATCCATAAATGCTAACAGGATCCAAGGAGTTTTCCATCAATGGCCGAAAAAGAAATGGTCCTGAACATAATAACTGCCAAGTATTCCTCTAGACGGAGGCATCATTCACTTTTTCTTTTTTTAACTTATTTTCTTTTTATGTTTTACAATAAACTATATATTTAGAGTGTACAATTTGGTACCCCAATCTTCCAATTCATTCCCCCCCAACCCTCCCCACTTTCCCCACTTGGTGTCCATATGTTTGTGCTCTACATCTGTGTCTCTATTTCTGCCTTGCACACCAGTTGATGTGTACCATTTTTCTGCAGTCCACATATATGTGTGAATATACAATATTTGTTTTTCTCTTTCTGACTCACTATCTTTCACTTGTTAACAACAGTAACGACGATGACGCCGACGACAAGGACAAGGATAAGGACTGGAAAAACAACAACAGAGAGAGCACTGGGCGAGTTTTCCACTTCTTAAAGGAAGGAGGCCGTGTTCCCAGGCAGGTTGGCTCAGCTGCACAGTTTCCTCCGGTGACTATTCCTGGGGGCACCGTCGAGGTGATGCACGAAACACACAGGAGGAGGCCTTCTTGAATGTCCTGCCCAGGAAATGGGGACATGATTCCAGCAGTGGCAATGGCTGCCCTTCTCTTTAGGGTGACACACGGGCCTGATGGCACTGGGCAAACCCTCCCCTCCCTCCCTCCCTCCCTCCCACCTTCCTTCCTTCCTTCCTTTCTTCCTTCTTGAGGCTCTTGGCCTCCCCACTTTAAGGAAGAGCCCAGGGCCCAGCAGCAAAGACCTTCTGCTGATCCTTGCCAGGGGGCTCTCATTTTACACACTTGAATAGGATCAGTAGACACCGTCATCCCATGAGAAGCAGACAATATCATCTAAAAGCCTACTTTCCTGGTGTCTCAGCGTGCAGGGCTCCTCCTTCTCAGGGATCTTGCGCTCTGTAGGGATAATTCACATGCTGGGGGAGTAGGTTCCCAATAGCATCTTATGAAATGGATTACAGGATGTCTTCCTTTGAAAAAGATAAAGATTATTTGGGAAAGTTATTCATATGAAGCACATGGATGATATCCTCTCTGATCTATATATTAGAGTTGACCGTTGAACAACCAACATGGGGGATTAGGGGGGCCGACCCCACACACACCATTGAGAACCCATGCATAACTTCACAGTCCAAGCTCTGTATCGGGGCTTGCACCTCTGAGTACTCAGCAACCAGAGATCCTGCAGTGCCATAGTGCACAGCTATGGAAAACATCCCCTTATGAGTCACACACACACACACACGCGTGCGCGCGTCCTCGAGCGCAGACATCTCAACTTTGTTACACAAGAGTTAGTGGTGTTCGAATAATCTTAGAAGTGACGACTGCTGTCTGATGAAATCAATGGATCGATCAATCAATCTATGACACTACACTTTGTATTTCCTAGTCTCAAAATGATTTGGAATTTGGCTCCTTAGAAGTTTAGCTTGGTCCTTCAAGGACAGTGTCAGTCAGAGAGAAAATAACATTTCTTCAAATCATGGAAGTGAAATAGTCCTGGACGCTTATGTGAAACATTAACAGAATTTTTCTTCTTTATTTTATAAGATAACTGGAATTAGGAAGAAAATCTCCTCGTGAAAAACCAGGTGCTACCTTTCCTTGACTGATGATCGAAGAGGAGAAAGCATTTTCTGGGCCCATGCAACTTGAGAGAAGTTCTAACTTTTCTGGAAAAGAAAGATTCCCACCCTCCCCTTGCTCGGCCATGCTAGAAACCTTCCCCTGCCCCAAACTCTGACGTGTCCCCTTGTTTGGCCTCACTGTGTGTCGTCCGTGGGTGCGGGAACACACTTGCATTCCGTAACAGGAGAGCCTATGGAGAAAAGATCTCTGGCCACTTTCATGGGATCTGCATTGCTGGCTAGGTAAACCTAAGACATCAAAAGAAGTGCCTTGGAACACATGCTCCTTCCACACTGGTCACCTCATAGGATTCCTAAATGACTCTGGTTCAGCACTCACTCGACTTGGCTGTGTTTCTGTGCTTCCTGACCTAAAGGATCTATCTGGATATGCCACCCGATAGAAGCTGAAATAAATTCACTTTGGATGTGTGTGAATGCCGTTCATACAGAGAGTGGGGACTGCAGGGAGCTCTTGTGGATAAAGAAAAATGGGGGAACACATGTAGGCGACAGCACATAAAGTATAGAAAGATACACGAAGGTTTCCTTCGTTCGCGGGTTGGGAAGGGGGAACGACAGAACATTCCCTGCTTCTACTCCACGCACGCATGCACGCAGGCAGGCAGGCAGGCAGGCAGGCAGGCAGGCAGGCACCGGAGTGGGGTGGGGTGGGGGGAGCTGGCTCCTTACCCCACCCACCAGGGACGCGTGCGCGTTTAAAGAGACCAGGAGCAACGTGGTGGCGGTGGCGATGAGGAAGGAGGACCATGTTCAAGGTGTGGATTTGCGGTGAGGGCTACGTGAGGTGACTAAGAACTCGGTGCAGTGAGCGGCCCATACAAGGACAGAAGCGATGGTCCCCTAATGCTTGCAGGGCCTGGCCAGGAGCATGAACGTGTGCCCATGTTCCGAGGTTGGCATCATGACACTAGTTCATCCCTGTGAAATAGGATGTGTTTTCTGTATTCTCCTGTCTTGACAAACACACGTCTTTACCTGTGTCTCCGTACAACGACGGTCTCTGCGTGACAGTCGGCAGAACATCCCCAGGGACAATTATCACAGAGACCTGAGGTTCTGCTTGGCTGGCAATGCTTGTGTGAATGCTGCAGTGAGATACAGACAGACAGACAAACAGACAGACACACACACACACACACACACACACACACACACAAACACACACCCCTACCTATAATTATGTGTATTTAATACGATATCTTTATTGATTTTCTGTCTCAGATGACTAATGATGCTGTCAGCCTCATGATTTTCACACAGGGTTTCTGTGTGTGTCCTACTGTCGGGACAACATAGCCGGTCTGTGTCATGGAAACAGAGACACCGTGGGAGTCACAGGAATGAAGACCTCGTTCTAGGAACTGGACCTTCCAGAGGCCTGGGAGCAGCTGGGCAGGGCAGGGCTGGGCTGGGCTGCGGAGGAGGGGAGGGGAGGGGAGGGGAGGGAAGGCTGTGGCTCTCAGTCCTCTGAGTGCCCGGTGGCAGTGGCGGAGGTGGCAGTGCCGATGGAGCTGTCAGCGCCCGCAGGGAAAGGTAGCCACCGATGTGCGGGGCCACAGGGGAGACATGGAGAGACTCGGGGGAAGGCACAGCTGTCCCTCGGTGGATCTGCGGCCAGGCAGCCAGGAGTGGCCTGGGTCACTGTCGTCCAGGGGGCACCAGCTGGGAACACTAGCCAGACGCAGTGCGGCGGGTGTGTGTGTGTGTGTGTGTGTGTGTGGGGATGGACAGCCTTCCACCCTGCACCTCTGTGCCCACCTGTCACCGTGTGGGATGGCGACAGCCTGCAGAGAGCCTTGGCTGTGGCTTCACTTCCAATGCCTACATCCCATCCAGCGTTCTCTTTGCACCAGCCCTACCCTGGGGTCGCACGGGGAGGGGGAGACTCAGAAAGGCGGTTCCCAGGCTGCCCCCGCATGGAAGTCACATGAGCCTCCGGACATGGCCGTGCCACGTCAAACACGCGTCTTGAGGTAGGTCAGACTTTCCATTGTGTTACGGTTTGTTTCCTTGGGAGAAGTTGTGTCTCTTAGGCCAGGAGCAACTGGAATTGTCGGTCAAAGTCCTCAGGCAGCCCTTTGACTTGGAGGCCGAGCACAAGTTTGACACGGTATGTTTCCGGTGACATGGAATTGCAGATGGCCCACGAAGCATGCTCTCGCCAATACTGCCAAGCCTGTGGTCTCACAGGGGACGGTCTCCTCGACCGAGATGTCACCATCTCGGGAATCCGCACCTGGAGCGACACGGTGACCTCAGGACGAGCACCCTGTCTGTGCGCCCCATCCGGATGCGCGTGGACGGGAATGGAGCAGCTCTGGGAATGGTGGACGATGCCGGCTCTTGTTCTTCTGCTCTGCTGCCTGCCGTGCACGGCTGTGGAGAGGGACGAGCCGCTGTGGAGAGGGATGAGCCGAGTCCAGTGTCTCTGAACCCACCCCAAGCAAAGAGGAGCAGGAAAGTGGGTGTGGGCCCTCCCTCGTGTGTGGCCAGGATCCTGTGCGGAGGGAGAGTCCCTGGCCCTCCCGCTGAGAGGAAGGTGCGAGAGGTGGATCGGCGGCGTCTTTCCTCGGGGCCCCAGAGCTTCTGCGGCTCCGATCTCCCCTCTTCACAGTTCTAGTTGGCGCCCGCCCCAGCACAACCTACCTGAGAGCTTCCCTGGTATCCGGAAGCGATGGCTTTGTGTTTTGAGGACGCAAGGGGAGAAAGAGCTGAGCAAAGCTTTTCCCTGGAACCTGAGTGTCTATGGGTGTGTCTGGCCCATCACCAGCGAGCGTGCTGAGTGCCACTTCCTGAGGGCAGGTGCTCTTTAAGGAAAGTATGGCTTCGTATCTTTGTGACACGCAGGCCCTTCTAGAATGTGGAGCGAGTTTCTCAAGAATCCCAGCAGAATCCCAGGTGCTGTGGAGGCTAGGGCCTCAAAGGTCCGGCTCCATCCCCTCTCTCCATCCTGGCCTGGCCTGGCCTGGCTGGGCCCCTAAGGACCCTGCTGGCCTCTAGAGTGGCCCCTGCTTCTCGGTTGGTTTCCATGCTGCTGCTCACAGAGCCATCTTCTCCAAAGGCAGCCGATCGCCGTATTCCTTCCGTGGAGCTCTGGCACGGCTCTCCTTGGCTTGGATGATAGCATGAGAGGACTGGCAAGCTGGGTCCTTCCTCCAGGGCTGACCTTTTACAAACTCCGCCTTGAAGAGGAGTAAAGTCAGCATGTCATTCTCACGTGTAAGATGGGACCCAAGGGGCCCGTTCCTAGCTCTACCACTTGGGAAAGTGGGGGACTCTTCCGTCAAGGAAACGGAGAGCTCATACTTGATGGTGCGGTTGTCAGAAGCCTTTTTCTAAGCCTCCCCTGGCCCCACTGTGTCAGAAAGACGTGTCCCTCCACCTGCCGGGGACTTGATGAAGGAGAGTCACTCTGGTAGAAGTACCCGAAGCTCGATGACTTCACTGCCGTCTCCCTTTCTCTGGCATGGGCCCGCCCCTGGAGGAGCCCTGTCTTCACCTAGCCGTGACGGCACCGCTCAGGGGAGCTGGAGACAGGACCCCAATGAGGGCAGGTGGATGGGAGCCTGTTCAAAATGACCTACACACCCAATCTGCCGTAGACATGGTGCACAGATCGTGGACGTGCCTGTGCCCCCGAAGACATCCGTGTGGCCCCGGGCATCCGGCAGCCATCTTCTCCATGTTCGCCTGACCTGTGCTCTCGCTCTTTTCTCCAGAGCACTCGCCTGATGATTCGTGGGGGAATGAAACCCCAGCTGGCAGGAGCCGAATGATCTTCCCAACACAAGGGAAAAGAAGAGGTGGGGTCCCGCATCCCTCCAATGTGTCTGTGCCTAAGAATGAGTTTCTAAGAAATCTCATCCTCCTTTAGCTCCCTTAACTCTCCCCCGCCCCCCCCACCCCCACCCCCGGCGCCCGCCAGCCCGGGCCATAGTATAGTTACTTTCCCAGATTTCCTCCCTCTCCTCAGCAGAACCGAAGAGATTGTAGGTGTTGCCACTTCTCTGAGTCTTTCTTTGCTTTCTTAGGAGGGCTGCCCCATGTCACGTAAAACTTGGAAGACATACACGCGTGAGCATCTCTCCTTGTGATTCTAACCCAGGGAAGAGCATTTAAAAATCGAAAGGAGGCAAACTAGGGTTCAGGCACCAGAGTTGAGCCGGGTGGCCACTGGGAAGAGAGTTCCAGACGCCTTCCTGTTTGGGGGAGGGGGAAATCTCCCCCTCTGCCCCTCTTGAGTCCTCGTGGCTGGACTCATCCTAACATGGACTCAAGGCAGGCGGATAGAGGAAGCGGGAGCGGGAACACGTGTTCGTTTGTTGTTGTTGTTGTTGTTGTTGTTGTTGTTGTTTTACCTTCTAGCCCTGAGAAGTGGCTGAGGCGGGCAGCTTTTCGACTGTGTAGACCAAGGGACAGTACATGTGTGAGACAGGGATCAGACCGAGAGACTTAGCTTTCGGGTGTGCCCTGAGGGAAGGAAGAATCTAAACAGAGTTTGGGCTTGGGGGGGTCCCTGAAAGAAGTCACAGTGTTTGTCTCCCTAGGCTTCTCGGCCCCAATGAATTCCCTACTTTGGGGATCGGAGCGTCCTCCTAACTCCAGGTGCAGATGCAGGGAGTGCGCCTTTCACCCGAGAGAGAGATGGATGTCTCGCTTTCAGGGAGACACAAAGGAGAGCCCGAGGGTCCCTCTTGTGTTGGCCGCCTGCTTGAGGTCACCGTCACGCCAAATGATCACTGTGCCACGGAGGTGCATTTTGGCGTGGCCTATCCTGGGCTCCACAGCCACCTCCCTGAGAACGGGTATGGTCAGAACCGTAGGAAGCTCAAGGGCGCCGCCAGCCGCTTTCAAAAACGTATCTGTCAGCACCTGCTGGCTGCAACCGCGAGGTTTCCAAGTGCCCTCCGCATATTCTCCCCCTCCCCCGCAACGACCTCATCACTTCCAATCCTGGCGAACAATGTATGGAACCTTTGCTGGGGTTTTCGTTTGTTTCTCTTTTGTGGGGTTTCTCTCTCTCTCTCTCTCTCTCTCTCTCTCTCTCTCTCTGTCACATGCACTCTGATGTTCGGGGCCTAATGGGAGAAATGAAATCAAGCGAGGGGTTTTGCCCTCAGGTTGCCTTGGTCTCGGGTTGACTTGTGTGCGCTGAGAAAGACGGCCTTTACTGAAGGCCCTGCACAGACTTTTTGACACCCCCGATCCATGGAATCCTGAAGCTGTGGAACCTAGAAATCTTTCAGTCTCCTTTTGATTTGGAAATCTTCTCCTTGACAGAAAGAAGCCCATTTAAAAGAGAAAAAGAAAAAGTGGAACTGCATGAGCAGATCGGTTTTTAGATCTCAGCCGGGCGGCTGCCCGGTTCTCTGGGGAGAACTGTCTTCATCTTGCAAATCTGTACACACAGCCCACAGTGGCCTGGGATGGAGGCCAGTGGACTGGATTGGGCAGAACCTGAGACCAGAGGAAAGAGAAAAAAAATAAGAAAAATGGTGGTGGTGGTTGGGGGGAGGGGGAAGAGGTCTGCTTTGAAAAATAGGAACTGCTGGCAGGGCTCCCTCACCCCCACCCCCCCCACCCCAAAGTAGGACTGTGTATCCAGGCGTAGAAATGATACTGTGCCAAGAAGGCAAGCGCTGTTGAGACTGCTGTTCCTATGATGTTACAAACCGAAAGCGATGCTTTCTGGTCGAGGCTCTCCATGACAATCTACTAAGCAAATCATAGGTTGGCTGTTTTGGACGTTCTCTGCAGTTTTCATTGGGAGTGAGGAAGAGCCGTTTGTACATGTTTTGATACAATGTTTTGAATGCTGTGGGACCATGGTATGTTTCCGCCGTGGATGAACAAGGTTGCCTTTTCCAGCTTCCGCTTGCATGGTCATTTCCTGGTCCTGACGACCCCCCCCCCCCCCCGGCCCCAAGTGAGGGAGGCCTGTGTGTCTTTGTGTCCATTTAGAAGGGTTGGTGCTTGATGCCAGCATGATATCCAAATCTTGATTTTGGACTTACCAAACTACTGTTGGGAGTTTGTTTCTTGTCTTAATCTCCCTTAACTCTTGCAGTCACCTGAGTGTCCAGTCTTGATCTCGCGTCTCTCTCTGCCTCTGTCTCTGTCTCTCTCGCTCTTTCCTTTTGTTGATTTCTTCAAGGCAAGCCATCTTTTTCCTCCTCCTCCTCCTCCTCCTCCTCCTCCCCCTCCTCCTCCTCCCCCACCACCCTCCTCTTCCTCTTCCTCCTTTCTCTGCCCCCCTCCCCCCTCCCTCCCTCCTCCCCCCGCCCTTTTAAAATTGAAGTCTAACAGACTGACAAGAGTATATTGGTTTTCAAGTGTATACCCTAGCGAGTGGCTATGTTTACACATGGCCCAGGGATCTCCGTGATAAGTCTCGTTACTGTCTGTCACCATTCGATGTCATGACAGTAGGATGGACTCTATTCCGCCTGCTGTACATGACATCCTGCGAGTGCGTTGTTTATTTCATAACTAGAAGTGGGCACCGCTTCCTCTCCCTCACCTATTGCACTCGTCTCCCTCTTCCCCCCTCCCTCCCTCCTCTGGCCACCCCCCATTTGTTCCTTTTAGGTGTCGATGAACCTGTTTGCGGTTCCTTCTTTGTGTTCATGTGTGTGTATTGCTGTGCACGTTCTTCACAGACATGATAGTCTCGCGACCTGAGGTATCTTGTGTAGTGCAATGCCCTCTGGGTCTCTCCATGTTTCCGCGGATGGCAAGACCTCATTCCCTGGTAGGGTTGAGTCATAAACGTGCGTGCGCCTGTGTGTGACTAGGTAGAGACGTATGCACACAGAGAGTGCTATCGGTATGTCCCTAACTATGGCTACATAGGGATAGGTGTGGATACACATACACGTGTGTGTATGTGTCACCCTCACCCCCTCGGTGGGCACGTAGTGGAGTTGCTGGGTCATGTGGTAGTTGTTGGTGCAGTGCTTTCAGGGACTTCTGTGCTGTTTTCCGTAGTGTCATCTGTTGTCGGGGAGCCATTCTGTCAGGCACCAGGTGATATCTCTGAGTCCTCCAGCATGACATGGTGGTGGTCTCTCTCAGCGTGAAAAATAGGTGTCCCGTCAGGAGCCACTTTCCTCTGCCGTTTGGAACTTGCTGTCGTGATTCCAGATCCTGGGCCTGGCCGTGTATGCTTGTGCAGAGAAATGCCAGCGCTTTTTATCATACCCTCCATTTAAAAAAAAAAATTGTTCTGTATTTGATGGGCTGCGTTGGGTCTTTTTTTGCTGTGCGTGGGCTTTCTTTCCGTTGCGGTGAGTGGGGGCTCCCCTTCGTTGTGGTGCGCAGGCTCCTCATTGCCAGTGGCTTCTCTTGGTGCGGAGCACGGGCTCCAGGCACGGGGGCTTCAGGAGTTGCGGCACATGGGCTCAGTCGTTGTGGCTCACGGGCTTCGTTGCTCTGCGGCATGTGGGACCTTCCTGGAGCAGGGATCGAACCCGTGTCCCCTGCAGTGGCGGGCGGATTCTTAAGCAGTGCGCCAGCTAGGCAGCCCCAGTTGTTTCTTGTATTTCAGGGAAAGGTTTCCTTTGGCTTTCGGTTTTGTCCCCGCCCCCACCCCCCAAGAAAGGTACTGTTGGTTGCTTTGTTGACAGTGGAAAACTGTGTTGCGGTTGCTGTTGGAGTGGTGGGGGTCGTCGTCCTTGTTGCTTTGTTTCCTTTGTGGGCATTGTTTTCTGTTGGTTTTTTCTGGCTTTGTTTCCTTGTGGATGAAAATGCCTGGTCTTGGTCTGCTCTGTTCAGGCCTCCTGCCCGTTTTCCCCATCGGGTTGCTTGTTCTGGGGGGCTGCGTTGCATGAGGCCTTGCTCTGTTTTGGACAGGAACCTCTTATGGGACATGCTTGAGGTTTTCAGATGCGTGTGTGTGTGTACGTGTACACGTGTGTGTGTCTGTACGTGTACACGTGTGCATACACGTACATATGTGTGTGCCTTTACGTACTCCTTGAAGGGCCACAGCAGTCCCAGAGCTTGACTTTGACTTTTTGGTAGTTTGGCTTGGTTTGATTTTGGTGGGACGACAGGTCACTGTGAACCTTTGCTGTAAATCTCTCTCTCACATGCACGCGCGTGTGCGCGCGCGCACACACGCACGCACGCACACTCACCACGTTGCATTGTGTAGATGTCCTGGAACGCGGTTTCTTTAGTGGATGGCTGTTGACACGCTGCTCCCCGCCCCCCCGCCCCAGCCCCTGCCCCCGCCCGCCGGTGACTGTGGTCAGTCCGTTTTGAAATCCACGTTCTGACCTCAAGGGCGTGTTCCCCACCCACACACCCATGTGTTCTCTTTGGACTTTGTCGCGGTCTGTGCGGAAATAGATGTTTGTTTCCATTTGTGTGGGGCCAGAGTGTATGTTTACTTTCGTTTCTAGCTTCCGGGCTCTGCGTGTCAGCTTTCCAAAGCCCTTCTCCGTGCCAGAAGGGATGAATTCCTGCGTCGTTCTCGGAGCGCTTGCCTGGTTTCGTTTCGCTGGTCCCCGCCTTCCCTCCCTCCCTCCCTCCCTCTCACCCTCCGGGGAGCTGGGGATCTCGCTTGTGGCACTGTGGGCGTCTCCGTGGAATTCCCCGCGCCCCCCCCCATGGCCTGGAATCGCGTCCCCTTCCAGGCAGCCTCCCGGCGGCATCTTGCCAGCTACCGCCGCCCCCGTGTGCTGCCGGGGATCTGGACGCGCCGTGTCGTGTCGTGTCGTGTCGGGCAGGGAGCTAGCTCCGAGGCGGACCCCTCGGGGCCGCGCGGGACGCCCGCCCCGCTCCGGGAGGAGCTCGGGCGTTTGGGCGGCCCGGCGCTCCGGCGTCCTCGGTGGCCGGCCGGCGACAGGGATCCGGCCCGGGGACGTTCGAGCCGGTTGTCGGGCGCCTCCTGGCGGCCGCTTTTATATTGTCCCTTCCCTCCGGAGCTCCTGCGACCTTGTCGAGGGCTGTGACTCAGCCGCCAGGCCCGAAGCAGAGTTCCGGGAGGCGAGCCACGCTGGTGCTGGCAGCCCCGGTGGCGCCGAGGCGTAGGCACCTCCTGCTGTCGCCTGAGATTGGGCCTGCAGATCTATGGGGCTGTGACTGCCGCCGCGCTCCCGAGCCGGGGCGGAGGGGCCGCCTGGCCGGGTCGACCAGCATGCGCCCGTGCCCCTCCGGCTGCGGGAACCCATGTCGGGTCGTGCCGCCGCGGTGGGAGAGGAGAGGGTCTGCCGTGCCCGGAGCGCCTGGGACTTGGTGGCCCGGCCTTCTCCTGGGCCGCCCTTGGGAGCGTTCGTTCCCCGACCCCCCCCACCTCCCTTCCCGGTGCCCCCGCGTCCCGCTCCGGAGGTGGGGACCGGCTCGGGCCGAGCGTTGAGGCCGGTGGAGGCCGCCACGGGCTCGGTGGTGGACGCGCGTGCGTCCCAGTCGTCAGATTCTTTCGGACCGATGGTTTTCCGAGCCGGACTCCAGAGGTGAGGACCGGCCTGGGCCGCCAGCAGTGACCCGGAGAGGCTGGCCCGGGCCTGGGTGCGTTGCCCCGTGGGCTCCGGGCGTCTCCCTGGAGAAATGGGTTCAAGTCCCGATGGGTCCGGAGACGTGGACGGACCGGCCCCTGCTCGTGCAGGTGGCCGGCGAGGGTGCACCTGGCCTGTCAGCGTGCCCGCGTGGCTCCCGGTCGTCAGACGCGACTTTGTCTCCCCCCTCCGCCCTCCACCCCGAGTCCGGGCCGGGAGGTGGGGACTGGCGCGAGCCCTACTGGGTGGCCCGGGGAGGGGCTCCCGGGCCCGGGCGTGGTCCCTCATGGGGCCCGCTCATCGGAGGCGGCTTGGAGGGGTGCTGAGTTTCTTTCTTGGAACCAAGTCCTGGCCCGGAGACTCGGATGGACCGGTCCCTGCCCGCGTGGGGGGACCGGGGAGGGCGTCCCCAGCCCGCTCCCTCTCCCCCGTGTCCCCGGCCCACTCTGCCACCCCTCCATCCCCGGGTCGACCAGGTGGCCTTGGGCGCTCCGGGGCAAGTGTGGATGGGGAAGTGTTGGGGGCAGGTGGCCGGACCGAGGTTCCGGGGGCCCCCGTGAACCTCGTGGGTGGGCCCCGCTGTCGGGCGCGATGATTTTTTTCGCCGGAAATGGGGCCTCTTTGCCACCAGATAGGTGCTGACATGGTGTTCTTCTGCGTCTGTCGCCGATAGACGCTGGGGCTCCGGACGCCGGCAGGACTCCGGGCTGGGGGTGGCTGTCTGATACCCGGCTCGGTCCTTGCCACTTGAGCTGCCCGCTTGGGCCTGCATGCCGGCTCTTGCGTGCGCGTCCGGCTGCTCCGACCCGCGGTGCCGCCTCCGGCCGCTGGCTGAGCCCGAGGGCGGCGGGGCCAGGTGGCGTTGGGTGCTCGACCCTGTGCGCTGCCCCCGCTGCAGGCACCCGGTGGTGAGTGGCCGGCACGACCCCACCCCACAGGCTCTGTGCCCCGTGTCAGGCGTTCTCGTCCTGGGGTGGTTGGCTGCTCTTGCCCGAGAGGAAGGGGCGCCGGCGAGGCGGAAGCGGGCCTCAGTGTGACGGGTCCTCGCCGTGCCTCCCCTGCGGGCCTCTCCCGCTGTGGCTTTAGGCTGGGTGGGTCAACCGATTGATGTGGTGGTGCCACGCTCCGCCGGGCTGGGCCTAAGCCATGCCAGACGAGGGACGGACGTTCCTGGGGGATGGGACCGCTCTTCTCGTTCTGTCCGCGGGCTCCTCGCCTCTCTTCCGCCCCGCCTGCCGAGGTGTGCGGAAGGCAGGGGTGCGGCCTCCGGCCCTGAACCCGCGGTCTCCCGCCCCCGCCTCCCAGCGTGGGCGCGGGGACCGGGGTCCTCGGATGCAGCAGACGCTCTCGCTTTGCCTCCTTGGCATACGCCTCGCGAGCGGCCCTCCCCGCGGCGGGGAGGGCCGCCCCGCCGCCACGCTGCGCACCCCCGTCGGTGTGCGAGCGTGCCTCGCCTGGCCCTCCGTGGTGCTCCTGGAGCACTCCAGGTCGTCCCTCAGGTGCCCGAGGCCGAGCGGTGGTGTTGTTCCCCTTTCCCAGCGTGTCCCTCGGGTCTCTGCCACGTGGCATGTGCCGTGAGCGGCTCTCTCTTGGGGGGGGTCGAGACGGTAAGGGAGGTGCGCCCGCCTGTTCCCCCCCCGGCGGTGGGGTCAGGGGCCGCCTCGTTGTGCTGGTCCTCAGTGGCGTGCCGCGGGGGGCTGAGCTTGGCTGAGCGCACGCCCCGTGTGGCCCCCGCTACGTGGGGGGCTGCGCGCGGGCGTGGGAGCGATCGTGGGGGCCGGGGCCTGTGAGAGAGGGGGCTGTGTCACGCATCTTGGGCGTGCTCCCCCTCGAGGGCCCGAGGGTCGAGCCCGAGGGCAGCAAGCCTACCGAGGTCGTGCCCCGGCCCTGGCCGCGAACGCTCCCGTGGGCCGTGTGCTTACCCATACCGCAGACTCCCTCCCCTCCAGCCGACTGGAGGGGGGTGTAGGCAGCTCACGGAAGCGCCTCTGTGGGCCCAAAGGGGAGGTGATGAGTGGGGCATGACACGCCCATTCTGTCCATTCAACAGAGGGTCAGGGCTACAGCAGACCCCAGAGAGGGACAGCAGACCCCAGAGAGGGGGCAGCAGCCCGGCCGGCCACTGGGTCTCCATGTCTCAGGCTTCCCGGGGAACCTCCCCCCCTTCTCCCCACCTCCCCCCACATTCCGCCACCCACCTTGGTGCATTTAGAATGGCTCCAATTGTAAATAGATGCTGGTGGGAAGATTTCTACAGGTTACCTGCAATGGCTGACCTGTCATGCTTGTAACCCTGGGAGAGAACAATTCTCTTTGTCCCCAGAGGCGTCAGACCTCCTCTCTCAGGAACCCCTGAACCCCGGCCACTGGACTTCACTCCACTGCCACGTAGTATGGGTCCTCCAAACGTTCCTGTGACGGTGAGTATGGTTTCCATGTGGGTTGAAGCCTCCCCTTGCTGCAAACCTTCTGTCCTCACCATGGCATAGAGACGGTTAAAAAAAAATTGTGTTTGCCACTTTGGGTATACCTTCCACAGCCTGCAGTGACCAAGGCACCCACTTCGCTGGGCAAGTCCTATGAGCCTTCACAAAAGCTCTTGCAAACTTCTTGGGACCATCACTTTTCCAGTCACACTCAATCATCAGGCAAGATTGACACGGCCGATGGGAAAACTGGACTCCGAGAAGAAAGAGTGACCTACGTGGGGCTGAATGAACTGAGGGCTAGGATGATAGTGTGTGTATGACTACTTGTCTACAATAGGACTGATTGGGGAAGCCGGGGTGGGGGGCAGGGTGCGGATACCTTAGGAGCTTGGGATGAACATATACACATTCCTATACATAAAGTGGATAATCAACAAGCTCTTACGACTTGGCACAGGAAACTATACTCAATACTTTGTAATAACCTATAAGAGAAAAAAAATCTGAAACAGAATCTATCTATATCTATCTATCTATCTATCTATCTATCATCTATCTATCTACCTATCTTTCTATCTAAATCACTGTGCTGTACACCTGAAACTGCACGACATTATAAATGCTTCAATTATTTCAAACAGAAAAGAATCTCCTAACCTGAGTGAGAGAGAGAGAGAGAGAGAACAGGACGGATTGTGAAATCTTTTCTTTGCCAGCTACAAGGGAAAATGAAAACAAACAAAACCCAATTTATTTTAAAAGTTGGACATCCATTTGGTGACTTGTACCCTTGTCAGCAAAATGGAATCACTTCTCTTTTTCTCCCTACCTGCTCCGTCCAGAATTCAGAAACTCTCCGTGAGGCTCCTTATTTCTTTGGCAAGAGAGTCACTTGCATGCATTCCTTAGAGGCCCACGTTACGTTTCCATAAAACGGGAATACACACTTGTGGATATGAGATTCTGGTGCTATTCATTTTCCTTAGGGTGCTGCTTTTAACCTGAAAACCGGACTGGATCCTGAAGTCTTTCAAGTTGCCCCCAATATCGGGCTACAACTCTCTCCATGAATGTTTCCCACTTTCGCCCAGCCCACCCTTTTGACTTGGCATCACTGACAACGAAAACGGCCCTTTGCCTGAAGCCCTACAGACCGAAGCTGGAGGACTTGGTGAAAACTTTAGAGACATGGCCACCACAGCTCCTATGGAAACCATCCTGGTGCCTGTTTCTGTGAGAGCCACTCTGAAAGTCGAACCAAACACCCATCATCACAGCCATTTCAAACTGCTAAAGTTGCTTCCACCCTAACATCTACAAATCTTCTTCACTGACACCGCCCCCCACACGCTCCCCCCCCTCCACTGGTTTATAATCGGCCCCTGGCGACTTGGGAAGGAGCGAGCGGTGGAGAAGCAGGCGGGGGCGGGGGCGGGGGCGGGGTGGGGCGGGACCAACAGACAGTAGCCGCTGCCTGCCTGCCTGCCTGCCTGCCTGCCTGCCTGCCGGGCTGAGACCTGAGGGCTGCGGGCCACGCTGGTTTCTGCAACTCAATCCCTTCCAGGAAGCACCTGTGATGACTACTTGGCAGGGAATGGTCAAAGCTGAACTCTCTTGGCCTATTTCTGAAAAAGGCCTGAGTCTCAGCTACGACAGATTTTCTGGATTTCTTGGCCCATGCACGGACCCGCACCTTCCCATCCTGTCAGATCCTTTGTACCCACACCTCCCCTGGGAGAGTTCTTTGGCCTCGTCTGGAACATGAACAAGCAAAACCAAACACAGTGTGACATAATGTATTGGTCTTTATTGAAAAGAAACATGCTCCTCTCGCACACCTGAGGGCAGGAAGCAAAGGCAAGTTCTCAGCAGGATGGGGGACAGGGAACCCGAACCGAGGCTGGTCAGCAGTGGCCCCCTGCCCCCCACCGCCCTGCCCCCGATCCCCGTCTCTCCCAGGCCCACGAGGGGCCTCCCTTCCCCGCCTCTCTCTGTGCCCCTCGTCTCCAGCTCCCCCAGCCCAGCTTCTGCACCCCACCCCCCCATCCCTGGCCCCGGGAAGTGGAGGCATGTCTGTCCCAGCTCCAGTTCTGATATTTCACTTGTGAAACTTCCCTAGGCCCAGGTGCCAGCTTGCCGTCCTGCTGCTTCATGTCCGTCTCTATCAGCCATGCCCAAAGGGCACGTGAAATTATGGACAGCAAATAGCACACCTAGAGGGTGTGTGTGTGGGGGTGGGGTGTGGTGTCCCTTCTCCAGGAAGCAGTGAGGGAACAAAAGGAGGCCTGGGGGAAGGAGTCCTGGGTGCCTATCATCGCGCCCCCGCCCCCCCACCGCCCCGCAGTGCACCATTCGTTTCCATCTCCGCATCTGAAGGACACGTAGTCCTCGTTGAAGCAACTTGATGAGGATTCCCCTCCTAACGACGTGACAGAACCTATGAAGAACTGCACTCCTTGAATCCATAAATGCTAACAGGATCCAAGGAGTTTTCCATCAATGGCCGAAAAAGAAATGGTCCTGAACATAATAACTGCCAAGTATTCCTCTAGACGGAGGCATCATTCACTTTTTCTTTTTTTAACTTATTTTCTTTTTATGTTTTACAATAAACTATATATTTAGAGTGTACAATTTGGTACCCCAATCTTCCAATTCATTCCCCCCCAACCCTCCCCACTTTCCCCACTTGGTGTCCATATGTTTGTGCTCTACATCTGTGTCTCTATTTCTGCCTTGCACACCAGTTGATGTGTACCATTTTTCTGCAGTCCACATATATGTGTGAATATACAATATTTGTTTTTCTCTTTCTGACTCACTATCTTTCACTTGTTAACAACAGTAACGACGATGACGCCGACGACAAGGACAAGGATAAGGACTGGAAAAACAACAACAGAGAGAGCACTGGGCGAGTTTTCCACTTCTTAAAGGAAGGAGGCCGTGTTCCCAGGCAGGTTGGCTCAGCTGCACAGTTTCCTCCGGTGACTATTCCTGGGGGCACCGTCGAGGTGATGCACGAAACACACAGGAGGAGGCCTTCTTGAATGTCCTGCCCAGGAAATGGGGACATGATTCCAGCAGTGGCAATGGCTGCCCTTCTCTTTAGGGTGACACACGGGCCTGATGGCACTGGGCAAACCCTCCCCTCCCTCCCTCCCTCCCTCCCACCTTCCTTCCTTCCTTCCTTTCTTCCTTCTTGAGGCTCTTGGCCTCCCCACTTTAAGGAAGAGCCCAGGGCCCAGCAGCAAAGACCTTCTGCTGATCCTTGCCAGGGGGCTCTCATTTTACACACTTGAATAGGATCAGTAGACACCGTCATCCCATGAGAAGCAGACAATATCATCTAAAAGCCTACTTTCCTGGTGTCTCAGCGTGCAGGGCTCCTCCTTCTCAGGGATCTTGCGCTCTGTAGGGATAATTCACATGCTGGGGGAGTAGGTTCCCAATAGCATCTTATGAAATGGATTACAGGATGTCTTCCTTTGAAAAAGATAAAGATTATTTGGGAAAGTTATTCATATGAAGCACATGGATGATATCCTCTCTGATCTATATATTAGAGTTGACCGTTGAACAACCAACATGGGGGATTAGGGGGGCCGACCCCACACACACCATTGAGAACCCATGCATAACTTCACAGTCCAAGCTCTGTATCGGGGCTTGCACCTCTGAGTACTCAGCAACCAGAGATCCTGCAGTGCCATAGTGCACAGCTATGGAAAACATCCCCTTATGAGTCACACACACACACACACGCGTGCGCGCGTCCTCGAGCGCAGACATCTCAACTTTGTTACACAAGAGTTAGTGGTGTTCGAATAATCTTAGAAGTGACGACTGCTGTCTGATGAAATCAATGGATCGATCAATCAATCTATGACACTACACTTTGTATTTCCTAGTCTCAAAATGATTTGTAATTTGGCTCCTTAGAAGTTTAGCTTGGTCCTTCAAGGACAGTGTCAGTCAGAGAGAAAATAACATTTCTTCAAATCATGGAAGTGAAATAGTCCTGGATGCTTATGTGAAACATTAACAGAATTTTTCTTCTTTATTTTATAAGATAACTGGAATTAGGAAGAAAATCTCCTCGTGAAAAACCCGGTGCTACCTTTCCTTGACTGATGATCGAAGAGGAGAAAGCATTTTCTGGGCCCATGCAACTTGAGAGAAGTTCTAACTTTTCTGGAAAAGAAAGATTCCCACCCTCCCCTTGCTCGGCCATGCTAGAAACCTTCCCCTGCCCCAAACTCTGACGTGTCCCCTTGTTTGGCCTCACTGTGTGTCGTCCGTGGGTGCGGGAACACACTTGCATTCCGTAACAGGAGAGCCTATGGAGAAAAGATCTCTGGCCACTTTCATGGGATCTGCATTGCTGGCTAGGTAAACCTAAGACATCAAAAGAAGTGCCTTGGAACACATGCTCCTTCCACACTGGTCACCTCATAGGATTCCTAAATGACTCTGGTTCAGCACTCACTCGACTTGGCTGTGTTTCTGTGCTTCCTGACCTAAAGGATCTATCTGGATATGCCACCCGATAGAAGCTGAAATAAATTCACTTTGGATGTGTGTGAATGCCGTTCATACAGAGAGTGGGGACTGCAGGGAGCTCTTGTGGATAAAGAAAAATGGGGGAACACATGTAGGCGACAGCACATAAAGTATAGAAAGATACACGAAGGTTTCCTTCGTTCGCGGGTTGGGAAGGGGGAACGACAGAACATTCCCTGCTTCTACTCCACGCACGCATGCACGCAGGCAGGCAGGCAGGCAGGCAGGCAGGCAGGCAGGCACCGGAGTGGGGTGGGGTGGGGGGAGCTGGCTCCTTACCCCACCCACCAGGGACGCGTGCGCGTTTAAAGAGACCAGGAGCAACGTGGTGGCGGTGGCGATGAGGAAGGAGGACCATGTTCAAGGTGTGGATTTGCGGTGAGGGCTACGTGAGGTGACTAAGAACTCGGTGCAGTGAGCGGCCCATACAAGGACAGAAGCGATGGTCCCCTAATGCTTGCAGGGCCTGGCCAGGAGCATGAACGTGTGCCCATGTTCCGAGGTTGGCATCATGACACTAGTTCATCCCTGTGAAATAGGATGTGTTTTCTGTATTCTCCTGTCTTGACAAACACACGTCTTTACCTGTGTCTCCGTACAACGACGGTCTCTGCGTGACAGTCGGCAGAACATCCCCAGGGACAATTATCACAGAGACCTGAGGTTCTGCTTGGCTGGCAATGCTTGTGTGAATGCTGCAGTGAGATACAGACAGACAGACAAACAGACAGACAGACAGACACACACACACACACACACACAAACACACACCCCTACCTATAATTATGTGTATTTAATACGATATCTTTATTGATTTTCTGTCTCAGATGACTAATGATGCTGTCAGCCTCATGATTTTCACACAGGGTTTCTGTGTGTGTCCTACTGTCGGGACAACATAGCCGGTCTGTGTCATGGAAACAGAGACACCGTGGGAGTCACAGGAATGAAGACCTCGTTCTAGGAACTGGACCTTCCAGAGGCCTGGGAGCAGCTGGGCAGGGCAGGGCTGGGCTGGGCTGCGGAGGAGGGGAGGGGAGGGGAGGGGAGGGAAGGCTGTGGCTCTCAGTCCTCTGAGTGCCCGGTGGCAGTGGCGGAGGTGGCAGTGCCGATGGAGCTGTCAGCGCCCGCAGGGAAAGGTAGCCACCGATGTGCGGGGCCACAGGGGAGACATGGAGAGACTCGGGGGAAGGCACAGCTGTCCCTCGGTGGATCTGCGGCCAGGCAGCCAGGAGTGGCCTGGGTCACTGTCGTCCAGGGGGCACCAGCTGGGAACACTAGCCAGACGCAGTGCGGCGGGTGTGTGTGTGTGTGTGTGTGTGGGGATGGACAGCCTTCCACCCTGCACCTCTGTGCCCACCTGTCACCATGTGGGATGGCGACAGCCTGCAGAGAGCCTTGGCTGTGGCTTCACTTCCAATGCCTACATCCCATCCAGCGTTCTCTTTGCACCAGCCCTACCCTGGGGTCGCACGGGGAGGGGGAGACTCAGAAAGGCGGTTCCCAGGCTGCCCCCGCATGGAAGTCACATGAGCCTCCGGACATGGCCGTGCCACGTCAAACACGCGTCTTGAGGTAGGTCAGACTTTCCATTGTGTTACGGTTTGTTTCCTTGGGAGAAGTTGTGTCTCTTAGGCCAGGAGCAACTGGAATTGTCGGTCAAAGTCCTCAGGCAGCCCTTTGACTTGGAGGCCGAGCACAAGTTTGACACGGTATGTTTCCGGTGACATGGAATTGCAGATGGCCCACGAAGCATGCTCTCGCCAATACTGCCAAGCCTGTGGTCTCACAGGGGACGGTCTCCTCGACCGAGATGTCACCATCTCGGGAATCCGCACCTGGAGCGACACGGTGACCTCAGGACGAGCACCCTGTCTGTGCGCCCCATCCGGATGCGCGTGGACGGGAATGGAGCAGCTCTGGGAATGGTGGACGATGCCGGCTCTTGTTCTTCTGCTCTGCTGCCTGCCGTGCACGGCTGTGGAGAGGGACGAGCCGCTGTGGAGAGGGATGAGCCGAGTCCAGTGTCTCTGAACCCACCCCAAGCAAAGAGGAGCAGGAAAGTGGGTGTGGGCCCTCCCTCGTGTGTGGCCAGGATCCTGTGCGGAGGGAGAGTCCCTGGCCCTCCCGCTGAGAGGAAGGTGCGAGAGGTGGATCGGCGGCGTCTTTCCTCGGGGCCCCAGAGCTTCTGCGGCTCCGATCTCCCCTCTTCACAGTTCTAGTTGGCGCCCGCCCCAGCACAACCTACCTGAGAGCTTCCCTGGTATCCGGAAGCGATGGCTTTGTGTTTTGAGGACGCAAGGGGAGAAAGAGCTGAGCAAAGCTTTTCCCTGGAACCTGAGTGTCTATGGGTGTGTCTGGCCCATCACCAGCGAGCGTGCTGAGTGCCACTTCCTGAGGGCAGGTGCTCTTTAAGGAAAGTATGGCTTCGTATCTTTGTGACACGCAGGCCCTTCTAGAATGTGGAGCGAGTTTCTCAAGAATCCCAGCAGAATCCCAGGTGCTGTGGAGGCTAGGGCCTCAAAGGTCCGGCTCCATCCCCTCTCTCCATCCTGGCCTGGCCTGGCCTGGCTGGGCCCCTAAGGACCCTGCTGGCCTCTAGAGTGGCCCCTGCTTCTCGGTTGGTTTCCATGCTGCTGCTCACAGAGCCATCTTCTCCAAAGGCAGCCGATCGCCGTATTCCTTCCGTGGAGCTCTGGCACGGCTCTCCTTGGCTTGGATGATAGCATGAGAGGACTGGCAAGCTGGGTCCTTCCTCCAGGGCTGACCTTTTACAAACTCCGCCTTGAAGAGGAGTAAAGTCAGCATGTCATT